>NC_136501.1:68478725-68788725 GCF_053919585.1 Euprymna scolopes
TGGAACTTAAAATGTTTCTACAGAAATGATTTCATGATCAATATGAGAAATAGTACCGTGAGTATAAGCGATTTTCAGCGCCAAATTACTAGCAAAGATGTCATATTTTCTCTCGCAAGTACATGGAATCAAGTTCGGGCAAGCACATTAACAAAAGCATGGGGTGAATTATGCCCAGCGCGTAAGGCTTCTGAACTGAAAGAATCAGAGAATACATCTGATCTAGAAAAAAATCCTGAAGCCAAACGGCTACCGACCAACCACGCTGTTCCTAAATCACTTAATGCAGGTGATATTGAGATGTGGGTTCTACAAGATGAAGAAACTACTGATCACTATCCTGAAGGCAGTCATGATGATGAAAATAGCGACAGCTCCCATTTTCTTGACCCTAATATAAATAACCAAGACCACCCTGATGAAGCAATATCATGGGATGATGCAGAAAAGTCTATGGGGACGGTTATGAAATTTCTAGAAAAAAGTCCTTACTTTAGTGTTTTGCAAGTAATGTCACTCCGAAGAGATATAATCATAAAGAAGCTACAGAACCAAGAACATGTAGAGTTTTGTGATCGCTTACGGAATACAACGGCAGCGCCCGAGAGCTCAATCGCTGAAAGTAGAAACTGCAATGAGACTCATTCAATGAATAACTAAATAACTGTATTTTACATAAATGTATTATTTCTGTAGATGATAACTAAGGTAATAAATACCTAACAAGTACGACTAGATTTAATTTATTTTCAATGTTTTTGTTCCTGGTAATAATATTTAACAATTCTCACTTACAATATATCGTAAACCCAACTTAATATATACTTGAAGTGTCATATAACCATGAATTTCATTTACTATTTCTTTATTCTCAGAAAATTAAAGTTAATTGCAGCACATTTTTTATCACGAAACTTGAACAGCATCCTCTAATTTGAACGAAGCGGATGCTCAAATTATAGGAGTTATACTGCACACACACACACACACACACACACACACACACACACACACACACACACATATATATATATATATATATAAAATTTATTACTGTGAGTCCAGAATGAGTTTACAAATTGTTTCAACTAGAGGAAAATCCTCAAAGAGAGGAAAAATCCAACTAGCATCATCAGAATTCATAGAGTCCATCTATGAATTCTGATGATGCTAGTTGGATTTTTCCTCTCTTTGAGGATTTTCCTCTAGTTGAAACAATTTGTAAACTCATTCTGGACTCACAGTAATAAATTTCCTATATACTGCTCTGACTACACATTGAGCACTTTAGTCCGGGTTTTTTTTCACCACTGGTAAATAAATATATATATATATATATATATATATATATATATATATATATATATATATATATGTGTGTGTGTGTGTGTGTGTGTGTGTGTGTGTGTGTGTGTATGTGCGTGTGTGTGTTTGTATCTGTTTGTATCCGTGCGTGTGTGTTTTTGTGTGTGCGTGTTTATCTGTGTTTATGATTAATATATGACATTTAATGAAGTTTCACGATGTCAGCAAAAAGCAAATATGTTTCGGTCTTATATTAATTGATTATAAAATGAGTACATCCTAACTATTTAATGGAATATCCTATTCAAATTGTAACTGTTATGGTACTCTTATTTCGCATGAAATCGTTAAACTGAACATAAAGACAAGACATTTTTCAGAAAGACGCATATAGTAGGATATCGGCCCATTAATTACCAAAGTTTTGCTTCCTTTATTTGGTTATATTCTAAGTCTGGGAGATCACACACGCGAACACACACACATACACACACACACACGCACACATATATATATATATATATATACACACACACAAACAGGCTGCTCGGCGGTTCTATATGAACCTACCTTCATGTTTTCTCCCATACATGACTTCATACGTGCCATTATACATGATGTCATTTGCTATTATATCAAACATAGCATATATACTATGACGTCATTGTTAACAAAAACAAACAGATAGGAATACGGGGCGCTTCCCACTGGACTGACAATACACAATCACCACCTTCATAAAACAAACACTGCCAAACGACATCATGGCACATAAGAAAAAAAAAAAAAAACAATATATTGTATTGTGTTTAAAAAAAATCCTGATGAGAGATTTTAATAAGCCGAAAATTTAAAACTTTAAATGAATAGATATTTGTTTATTTAAAAAAATACAAATCTGCTCGTGGTCGTTCTTTCTTACCTCATATTTTGAATTTCATTGGATTATGACTATAAGTAAATAAGTATATATATATATATATATATATATATATATATATATATATATACATATGTATATTCTTGTGCGTGCTTGCCGTGTTAGTATATTTGTATTTATATTGCTGTTTTTAAAAATAATATATATATATATACATACACACATATATATATATATATATACATATGTATGTATATGCTTGCGTGTGTTAGTACATTTGTATGTATAGATAGACGGATCAATTTTTAATATAGAGAGAGTGATCAGACAGTAATCGATTAAACGCTATACATATAAATCAAATACTTTTTTTTAATACATAGGTAATCAATTACCATATAAACAAAACCCAAACAGGCAAAATAGTTTAGACAGTATTTGAATAAGCATAAAATTATTGTCCGATAAAATACACGCTAAAATAATTATAGATAACTTCAAATATGTAAGTGGACTTCTATCGTTGTATTACTTTCTTAGAACTTCAAATACGTACCACATTTTTTTCAAATTTCAACAATGTCTATAAAATTATATGCGGTAGACAATTTTAATGATTCACAATATCTAGGTGCGTTGTACAAGGAAACTAATTTTCAAAACTTCTAATGTATCCTATTTTGGTGTAATTTATGCTACATATGTAAAATTCTTTGGGTTCAACAATAGAAACATGATATTTTTATATTTACTTGCATCCACAGCATTTAAGAATAAATAAGCACAGCATCGTGTTTTCAGCGAATGATTGTGTATATATTTTTTTCATCCTTAGGTAGATTTGCAACCCTTAAAATAGTTATTTAAGTTTATAAGCTGCGCTTAAAAGACGGTCTTTTATTGATAAAATACAGGCACACTATTTTAAAACAAAACCAATGTGAGAACTTAATCTCACTAACCCAATACTCCCTGGCAGAGGCAAAATAATTCCACAAAGTACAAAACCATACCTTTAAACTCAAATTTTATTCACTTATAACAGCAAAGAAAAGTTATTGGCCCCAGTATACTCCTTGCAAAACGGCGGGTCATTTTTGCCTCCCGAATAGGGAGCCAGTAGTGAACGCCTTCTGTTGGAGTGGTAGTTCGGTTTTCCTTCGAAAAGGTCCATAATAATTGTGACTCTAATTGAATTGAGAAAAGTTAAAACATTTTGTAAATATAAACATGATGAAAATGTTAAAAATATGCCATCCTCTAATTGGGATATTTTCCCAACAAATTAAAGGTGTCTCTTCTTGTAGAGATTTCAAGTCCTTTTTCACCAAACATTTAGGTGATATAACACGAAGAAATTGTGGCGGCTCCATTTTTGATAAGGCATTCTTCTTGCAGCTGACTTTTGATGAGTCTTTCTTGCCGGGTGTTTTTTTAGACTTAAAACAAAATGGATGTTTTCAAAAAAGGCACCAAGTATTTATCCTGGCGCATATGAATAAACCAATCACAGATTGACTACTAGAATTGTGCGTAGGCGGCTGAAAACAAAGAAAGATGTAGGTAAATGGAATTTCCCACAGCAAAAATAACAAAATTAACAGTAACAATGAGAGGAACAGTGAATCCAAAAACAAAACAAATCATTTTTAAGAAGAAAGTCACAGATAACTATCCCTAACAAATTTGACACGTTAGAAGATCCTGAAAATTCAAACATTTTTTAGGTTTACACTGATTAGCATATTGTGCCTGTTTATTTAATACATATATGGTATATATTTTCATTTCGAGTTGTGAAACTTGCGTAAGTCAGGAAGAAAAATATAAGCATTGAGTTAAATAAAAACAACCAAATTAAAATAAATATATGATATTGACTCTGGTTCTTGTGACTGAGTATATAGGAACTGAAGCCGGAAACCTATCCTCAATAATCCTTATTCTTTAAGAATTTGAACAATATTATATCTTAAGATATATTTAAATATATATTTATCTAAAAAATATATATATAGAAATATGTGTACAAACACTTGCATGCACACTGATATACGTTAGTATCGATTTTATATGTCGAATTTTATTTTGAAAGTAAATACACATTTAGGAGAAAAGATGAATTACCTGGCCCTGTGTTGCTCTGTTGTCTTTTAGAAAGAAGAATAATTTTCTTATTACGTGACGAAAACAATTTCTTTTGTTGCATTATTACATTATTGCTAATGTGTTCGCCGCACTTCTAGGTTTTCATCAATAAATAAACGTTTACTCAGCATTCAACAAAGAACTGGCGAAGCAATCAAATAATTTGATTGTCATACGTGATAATACTTGGTAACAGTTATTTTACTTGTCTGTACTTGGTAGATAAAAAAAATCCTACAGTCGTTTGTGTATTGTTTTTAACTTAACATTTGGAGAAACTATCTACTACTATCACTACTATTAAGTATTAAAAATAACCTAGTAGACTCGCAAAATCTATAGGTATCCTGGACCACGGTTGTTCAGGATCGGACCAAGGTTTGTGAGTAACCGATGGTGTTTTTAATGCCAACGCACACCCGTTACACATTTTAAGCATATTGATGACATGTTAGTATATTCACGGTCAGTTAAAAAACTATGCATCCTGAATTTCACTCTGCTTGCGCCCGTATTTTTTTGCAGAAATTTTTAAATAATGAAGACATTATAAATTTAAAGCAGGATCTTGTCGCAGAATAAGTAAGTGTCTAAGATAATTTCACCTCGTTCTCGTTTCTGATTTGTGGTTTTGATAAATCCATCAATTATTGTTTCTGTCTCTTTTGTAGAATCTCCGGTAGCGCAAAGATTGTGTTGCTAATCATCGGTTATAATTCACTATTTATGCGCAATGCGGCAATTACCGCGGTTCGAAAGGGCTCCTTTGAATTGAGAATAACTCCAACAGCCTGTCCTAATGCACGGATTCTCTTGAAGATAGGGATTCCAATTTGCAGTCATAAAATGGTTGGATGTAAAGATTTGTTAGACATTTTGGATTCAAAATGGTTAAAGGGTGTGTGAACGGTTTTAAGTGTAAAATACTTACCATGCAAACTACGGTTCAATTTCTGGACTACATAAATAATGCACAGACTATATTTTTCCATCTCTGCGTATTGTTGTTCTGTCGATAACAGTGTTCTGGATAAAGAGATAATTGTTTTGCAACCCATATGTACGAAGCTTGCGATTATATCGTATTGGCCAGCGTTACTTGTAACCAGAGCGTCTAGTTCAAGGTTGAAATGTGCGATGAAAAGGTTCAATGTTCAGACATTTTTTTTAATTTGCTAAAACACATACTGACATTAGGTTGCCCATTCACATTTTTTTTAATTTGCTAAAACACATACTGACATTAGGTTGCCCATTCACATTTTTTTTAATTTGCTAAAACACATACTGACATTAGGTTGCCCATTCACATTTTTTTTAATTTGCTAAAACACATACTGACATTAGGTTGCCCATTCACATTTTTTTTAATTTGCTAAAACACATACTGACATTAGGTTGCCCATTCACATTTTTTTTAATTTGCTAAAACACATACTGACATTAGGTTGCCTATTCACATTTTTTTTTAATTTGCTAAAACACATACTGACATTAGGTTGCCCATTCACATTTTTTTTTAATTTGCTAAAACACATACTGACATTAGGTTGCCCATTCACATTTTTTTTAATTTGCTAAAACACATACTGACATTAGGTTGCCCATTCACATTTTTTTTAATTTGCTAAACACATACTGACATTAGGTTGCCCATTCACATTTGTTTTAATTTTGCTTAAACACATACTGACATTAGGTTGCCCATTCACATTTTTTTTAATTTGCTAAAACACATACTGACATTAGGTTGCCCATTCACATTTTTTTTAATTTGCTAAAACACATACTGACATTAGGTTGCCCATTCACATTTTTTTTAATTTGCTAAAACACATACTGACATTAGGTTGCCCATTCACATTTTTTTTTAATTTGCTAAAACACATACTGACATTAGGTTGCCCATTCACATTTTTTTTAATTTGCTAAAACACATACTGACATTAGGTTGTCCATTCACATTTTTTTTAATTTGCTAAGACACATACTGACATTAGGTTGCCCATTCACATTTTTTTTAATTTGCTAAAACACATACTGACATTAGGTTGCCCATTCACATTTTTTCTTAATTTGCTAAAACACATACTGACATTAGGTTGCCCATTCATATTTTTTATAATTTGCTAAAACACATACTGACATTAGGTTGTCCATTCACATTTTTTTTAATTTGCTAAAACACATACTGACATTAGGTTGTCCATTCACATTTTTTTTAATTTGCTAAAACACATACTGACATTAGGTTGCCCATTCACATTTTTTTAAAATTCCACAGCTGGTTTTATTATGCATTCAGTACATGCACTTTTGGGAAAAAAGCTATTATAATTAATCGTAAGAAAAAAAAAACTTTGCAGGGGGCTAATATTTTCGGCATGTTCCTTATAGAAGCATTTCTATCAAAATATAGACGGCTGGCATTCTTATCAATTATGTACTTCAAATGTTACATTGTTTGTTAGAAGAATTCGCATTTGCGTTCTTTAATTTTGAAGCTAGAATCGTGTGATCGTTTGAATACATCGTAGATATTATCTTTACGCTGTTCAATGTTCTTGCTGTTTATAATAATGTCATCCTGATAGCCTAGTGTCCGTGATATTACAGGCGTGAGATTAACCCCAAACCCTAGGCTCTCGTGTCTGTACATACCTCGATAGGTATTTATACAGGACATTTTTTTACATGGAATTCACCACTTATCAAGGCCCAATGACCACTCGGGATAAGGGTTATTGTGTGTACAGTAATCAAAGGGATAGTGTAGCAATAGTATTGGAGAATTGGTAAGGTGTTATTACTTAGGGGGGCGGTTCATCAGGAATTTGTTTGTTTTGGACTTGAAGACATCCACGTTGAAGTCGGGAGGGAAACAGGCAAGCGGAACAGAGTTCCACAGGCGTGCAGTTCTAACAAAGAAGCTTTGTTCATGGAATCTACGTTTTGATTTAGGCACAGATAAGGAGTGGGGAAATTATTGACGGTGGTTTCAGCTAGTCGGGTGTTTTTTGAAAAAGATTGGCGAGGGGGGGGCGGAGAACGGAGTTCAGACGAGCACTTGCCATGGAAATAACAATAAAACAACAACAGGCTCGCTACGTCTCTTCTGTGGGAAAGAGGTTGCGGGATAGAGAAAAGGGCATCCTCCACCAAGCCACGAAGTCTATTTCATACTCTGTCAAGGCAGGATAGCCTCTTTTTAGCAGCTCCCACCCAGATGTGGCAGCAGTACGCCATCCGTGGACGTACCTGGCTCTTATATAGATAGAGAATTGCATCATTAGTTAGATATCTTCTGGAGCGGCAGAAGGATCCCACCATTTTCCCAGCGACCTTGGCCACAGACTTGATGTATGTGTTCCATTTCAGATCAGGAGTAAAGGTCAAACCCAGAAGCTTATCAAAACATGGGGCCTCCTCTAGACGAGAGCCATCCATTTCAATTGAAGCCAGATGGGGATCAGAGCGTTTATGATGTAGATATAGGAGCTTGGTCTTAGATGCATTAAAGGTAACCAGCCACTTCTTTCCCCACTGCACCACGCGCTCAAGATCAGAGGAGAGAGAATCAGAGAGAACACGGCCTTTGATGTGTTTCCATAGATGGTCGTGTCATCAGCATAGATGTCAACGAAAGATTTTAGTATGTGTTTTTGGAGATCATTGATGATGATCAGGAAGAGAGTTGGGCCCAGTATTGACCCCTGAGGGACTCCAGCATTAATACTGTGGGCCTCTGATTTCTGCCCATCAACCACTACTCTTATGACCCTATCTGAGAAAAATGATTTAATGATTGAGAAAACATTTCCAGCTATACCGTAGCTGGAAATCTTGTGTAGTAGGCCTTTATGCCAAACCTTATCAAAGGCCTTTGATATGTCGAGAGCAATTGCCCTAGAAAGGAAGCCTTTGTCGAGAGATTCGCTAATATGTGGTATAACTGTTAGCACATCTGCCGTAGATCTAGCAGAACGGAGACCATATTGCGTGTCGCTAAGAAGGTTATTTCTGCTGAGGTGGTTGACAATTTAGCACTCTCATTTTTGACTAAGATTTGTAGGTAAGTATCGGCCAGAAAGATTTTGACAAAAAAAATACCATCGTTTAGTTTTGTAAACACTATCTCTGAACTCGTTTAGGGATAATAAATGTTCTCTTATGACGCGTTTTGCTCAATTAAAAAACTCTATCGTTATACGCATTTCCCTTTGGTAGCTTTCTACGTCTTCAGTGAAAGCAGCCCACACATTGTATCATGTTTTGGATAGAATAGCGACACTTTCCAATCTGGAAAATCCATTCATCTCGTGCGAACTGAGTAGGTTTGTGGTATTCCGCAGTATATAAACTCTTATTTTTTTTATTTTTGCTCAATAGTGTAATGTCGGTCAGAAATTCTCTTTCAAAGTTAATTTATGTCTAGTTAACGGCTAATGTAGTTTCTGATGTCAACACTATGAGTCTATTCATTTTTTAAAATTCATTTTCAATTATTATCGAAAGATCAAAACCCAAGCTTAATTGCAATTTAATTAATTTGTCCAGAATTTTCGCCGTCACATTTTTGCAAAAAATTTCTTCATAGTTTTCGGTTTCTGTCAGACGCATCCGAGTTTCACTTCTAATTTTATTCCATGCAATAAGTACTTTTGTGTCCAAATTTTGGTACATGCCAAACATTTTTAGACAAATATGGGCAATCCTGGAAAATATGAAGACCTCTACATCGGTTACAGAGAGAAGACATTTTTTCATATTTGGTTTTGATGTGTGAAGGTATTTATTACCATTTCTCATATCCAGTGTTTTATTTTACGAGTATTTTTGATTGTTTGACTACTTTCTAATGTGCACAATTTCATGTTCGATATTTGTAGAGTCTTTCTTTTAATGGTTTCTATCTTCTTGCAGTCTTCTTTTAATTTTTGCAAGGTTCTACATGATTAATTTTCTAATGTCGTGAAAATACGCTTTATTATTTAAGCAACTTGGCCTGATGCAAGTTCATGTGCCATACTAGACATTTAAAATTGTCCAAACTGAGATAAGATATATACATATACTTACGCCGCAGCCGATATTAGCATAAGAGGGAAATAAACTTTGTTGGATGTTTACCAAATTTATGCATTTCTATTGTTTATATAATAAAAAGAACTTCGGAGTAAACAGTTCAGGGAGAAGTTTCACCGTATTGGCGAAACATAGCTCAGATATCTTTCGTGGTAAAATAAAATCCACAAATGTATTATGTTCAGCAGTCTCTAATATGCGTAAAAGCAAACGAACTGACCGTCTATACTAAAAATGCCTCTTCTATTATATACCACAAACGATTTATCATTTTCTGATACATAGCAATCAATCCCTATTGACTCATATTGACTATTGTGAAAATACAGTATTATTTTCATTATACGCTTTATTTTTACGAGTTGGGAAAGTAAATCCTCTTTATACTGTCGTCAGTCAAATAAGTGTCATTGTAGTTGTTGCTTTTCGTGTTGTTGTTTAATTTCATTTTGTTAATACTGTACTTTAACTAATTGTTGCTGTTGTTGATTTTAATGTTTTTATGTCTGTAGTGATTCGACTTTTATCTGTACGTTTCTGATGTAACAATAATGGGTCTTTCTGTTTAATATGGAGTTTAACCTGTTGCTCCATGGTTGCCTGAATGCATCATCTTTTGTCTGATTGGTAAAAATAAATAATGTGCAATTTTTTAAACAAAAACCTCTTCGGTTTAGCAAGTATCTAATAGTTTTGAACAACTGAGGGGAACAATAACCATTTTTTTAATAGTTCGTACTATGAAACGGTTGTACGTAGTTGTACAGACAATTGTATTTTTTGTTTTAATTCGTAAATTATTAGAGATAATACTTTTCCCTCAAAAGCAACTGTCTTTTCGACAATGTTTGAGATCGTAATTGGTCGCCAAATATAGATATTTCTCTTGAAAATAAAATCGATCTTTGTCACTAGAAAATCTGTAAGTATGTACTTTCGAATCCTCATTCGGCAGTGTAATTGCGAATTTTCTTACGCAGGTAACTTTTAATTCTCGGTCGCATGTATTATAAATTTTTGCCCAATTGTTATAATGAAATAGAACATGGGCATAGAATAAATAATGTATGAACAAGAACATACAAAAGTGTGAGTTGTTATATACCAGGCGAACAACCTCGGTTGATAAGCTAGATTTAAGCCTCAATATTAAGTTCTTGTGTTCCGGTAGTTATTTTATCTGGGCCAGTCCATTCGTAAGGAACGCAGGTAATTCCTGCAGCATAATAACAAAATAAAACCAAGCGTTACTTCTGTTAAAAAAATATTCACAAAAATGAACGATAATATAATATCCAGTTGTTTGTAAAGTTAATTTACAACATGGAAATCATTTATGAATAAAAATTGATCATGAAGTACTGACATTTACCTGGATACCTGCTCCTGTAATTAGTGATACCCTATCTCACTATTCTATATATATTCTTTTGAGAACCGTATCATTAAATCTATTACAAAAGATTAGAAATTAGACAAGAAAATTTTATTCAATGATTTTTAGACAATTAAAAGAAAAGAATGATCTAATTTATGTATGAAGTAAAGTGGGTTTTTGTCATCGGTAAATTATTGCAATAATCTAATAAATATAATAAATATAGAAAACTTCATCTTTGAAATTAGTAACGGATATCTATAGTTTTCAAAATACAGCTGTCCATTTTAAATAATATTTCTATCTGTGTAGTGTTTAATCGACGTTTTTTTTTTCATTATTTATAGAATACATAGTAAAACCGAAGATAATCCTGCCTCAGTGTGCAATCCTCTTCCTACAGTCAGCTTCGCCGATTTAAAATATTTTAAAGGTTACATTTATTTTAGCAACATGCTTATCTGTTTACTAAAACGTCGCAAACCGTATGAAAAATAACAAAGGACATTCACCTGAGGTCTGGTTGAATCAGTTTCCTATTGTTAAGCGCTAAAGTCAACAATAATAAGAAATCCATTTTCGATTAAGTATTTCATACATGATGTGACCCTCATCGCAGAATGTATATAACAAAAAGAATAAATAATAAAAGTGTCACACTTTATTCATAATCGAAACAATATTCAAATATGATGTACTCGAAATCCCCATCACCTGAAGAAATGAATTTTATAAATGTTACAACTTAAAAAAAACATGTATTGTGCAGCATAAACTTTTCTTTAATCCCAAGTTACCCTGGCTAAAGCAGAATTTGATACCAGACAATTCTACATGTACAAATATGTCGTAATCTGCTATATCGATCAAATAAAGTCGACATTTTGCCTACATCTTCAAAAGGATAATAATCATATACAAAGGTACTACATTCAAAACTTACATATCTTCCTTAAACGTTATTTACGAAACTATGTGTACATTTTATTATTATGATATTTACTCTGAACTACTGCGTATCTGAAATACGTAGTACCGCAAAGAAAGTAGCAACCAATTTAACCTTTAATTCCCTCAGCCCCCTCAATCATTAGGTTCCTACATTTATAATAATTACCTAAGTCATCGTATATATTGATATTTTATACATGCTAATTTCAACTTACTACTTAAACATTGATAAGTAAATATAAAACATACATCACATTAACTCAAAAATATTACTTGCTTTTGGAATGCATTCAAAGAATAAGGTTATGTGGAAACGCTTGGATCTCAGGAATAAAAAAAGGCTATTAATAATGCTTTTAACCATGTTTGAGAAGGTCTGAATACATTACCGAACACGTCAGATCATTTCCTAAATTGTGTCTTAACGATTCGTCTGCTAATTTTAAGCAAGATTTACTTAAACGATTTTTAAATTCCTGCTTTTGTTTAGTTAGTGAAAAAAAAACATTGATTATCAGTTTAGTTTTTATCAATAAAAAAACTGATTTCAGTGAAAGCTAATATTTACGAAACTAATTTTTAGACATTCATATAACAATACAAACCTATTCTTATTTTTTTAATGATATTTTTTAATGCTTTACTTAAAAAAACAGCATTCCTTTTCATGTATCTTTTTCAAAATTAATGAATATATTTCTACTCGAAAAACAATAAATACAGCTTCCACATGCGATCCAAAATAAATCCGTTCAATATTCATATTTTCCTAACAATCAGAGTTTATTGCACATTATATTGTTCTGATGCCAGAACTTATGCATTGATGACTATACAGTTAGAACTCCATGTGTAGTATATTTAGGGTCTAAATTCTAAACCAGGATACCTTGTTAGGGAATTGCATCAAAATTGCGTATGGTGTAAAGTGTATAGAAAAAAAGACATTTTGTAGGAAAGAAAAAGAAAGCGCTTATTTTAAAGGTACCATTTCTGTTAAATAATGGATATCCATTTTCTCGGGATTTTATAAAAACTGAAATACGTCTATTATGGGAATGCTAATGATATTTAACGTGTCGTTTATCGTACAAATGAATCAAAAGAAAAATACAATAAATCTACTAATTCTTCTTTTCACGATGATTTGTAAACTCGTAAAATATTCATCTCGTTTACTTTTATTTTTTTCACAAAGAAGTCACCATTTATCTATGGTCCGGAGACTCAAGGATAAGGGTTAATGAGTGTACGATAGTCAATGGGATAATATTGTAGTATTCGTTAATATTGGAAATTTTGTGAATTGGATTACTTAAGGGGACAGCTTATCAAGAACTTATTTACGTTGGACTTTAAGACAGCCATACAGTAGTCAACTGGAAACCAGGGAAACAGAAGTGACTTCCATACCTGTCCAGTTCTAGGAAATAATCTTTGTTCACTGAACCTACGTTTAGGTGAAGACACAGCTACAGAGTGGGGAATATTATCGATAGTTGTTTCAGCTAGACGTGGTTTTCGAAAAATATGACAAAAGGGGGTATGGGCTGGAGCTCAGACATGTATTTGCCATGAAAATAACGATAGAGCAGTGACAGACTCGCAACTTCTCTTCTGTGGGAAAGAGATTTCAGGGAAAAGAAAAGGACATTCCCTACTAGGCCACGAAGTCTATATTGAACGCTGCCCAGGCAGAATAAGTTGCTGCTAGAAATTTCTGCCCAGATGTGGCAAAATCACCTCCTCCTATGACGTACTAAGCTTTAATATAGGTAGAGAATAGCATCTCCAGGGAGATATCCACTGGAGCGGTAGAAAGATCCAAGAATTTCACACCTACCTTGGCAACGAATTTAATGTACGTATTCCATTTTAGATAAGGAGTAAATATCAGAAAAAGAAGCTTGTCAAAATATAGAGCCTGCCCAAAATCAAAGCCATTCATATCAATTGATGCCAGATGTCATAGCCTTGATGATGGAAAAATAGCCTCCTGGTTTTAGATGCAGCATAAGTAACCCGTCAACTCTTTCCTCGTTGCACCATATATATATATATATATATATATATATATATATATATATATATATATATATATATATATATATTACTAAGTAAATGATAACACTGCGCAATTTAATAACAAACCCTTATTTCATTATTATTTCTGACAAATATACAAACAGTTAAATATTTTTATTTCAATTTTTTTCGGAGAAAATAACTAATACTTTTGTAATACAACATTCTTAACAACTAATTCTGAATGTTACCGTCATTCATATCAACAACTCTCAACGTCTATGCTCGCTCCGATCTTAGCTATCAATAACTCGACTCGCTATATCCCCCAACTGGTTGTTCCTATTACCGTAATTACGTTTATATGCAAATTAATGTCATATATATATATATATATATATATATATATATATATATATATATATATATGACATTAATTTGCATATAAACGTAATAGCGCTAATAGGAACAGCCAGTTGGGAGATATTAGCGCTATTACGTTTATATGCAAATTAATGTCATATATATATATATATATATATATATATGACATTAATTTGCATATAAACGTAATAGCGCTAATAGGAACAGCTAGTTGGGAGATATAGCGAGTCGAGTTATTGATAGCTAAGATCGGAGCGAGCATAGACGTTTAGAGTTGTTGATATGAATGACGGTTACATTGAGAATTGGTTGTTAAGAATGTTGTATTACAAAAGTATTCGTTATATATATATATATATATATATATATATATATATATATATATATATATATATATATATATATATATATATAAGGAATCCATGGGCAAACGTACGTAATACTTTTCTATTTCTTCCTATTTGAATATTGTCATGCATATTTTACTTATTTTGATGCAAACACGTTTTTTCTTATTTGAAACATTGGGTTTCTGTCACACTTTATATTACTTTCCATAACAACAGAACGTACTTCCTGCAAAGGTACTGCAAATAAGACATGTAATACTGAGTAGTAATTAAATTAGGGAGAGGTAATTTCGGGTGTAGCCATTTTCCTTTCGCATACAAATTACGTTTAGACTGGTTTGAATAGAAATGTGGTTATTAGTTTCTTAAAATGTATGATGTATTAGATTTTTGTCACTTCATGTGAAATCATTTTAAAACATGTTTCTTAATATAAAAATCGATAAGGACCTTCCTTAAACAAGCCACACAATGCCATCTTAATGATTTTTTTGCCCAAACATCAACCATTACCAAAGCTTAGAGAAACTTTTATTTTTAGAGTATAACAACAGAAAATATTTATCTTAGGATATTTAATCTAGTTTTTGCTACTCATTTTATTGCACAGATTTTAAATGGTATTTCTTTTTATGTGTATTCTGTATATCAAAACCGTTATTTTTATTTTACTTGAGCAGCATTGGAACACTTTACCAATGTATGTTAAATCATTATTAGATTTGACCAACATGCTGTAATAAGTCACAATGGAATTGGGTTTTGTCGAAAATACAAAAAAGAAAAACACGACGTAGAGGTTAGAGTATCGGCTCTTTAGACGAAGAAAATATTGGCATAGTTCCAAATGGGAGAGCAATTCCAGACTTCAGCAACAGCTTAATGTCTAATAAACTCATAATAAATTAAACGAAAAAGATTTCGGAATGAATGCATTATCGTGAGGATGCTACGTGTATTAGTACAGTTGCAGATCAAAGTAAACTAGGCGTGCGGAACAAGTGCTAATGTGAACGGAACGAAGTATCCGATTGTTCCATAAAAAAAATTACGAAATCTAAAAATGAAGCTTAATGTTAAAGGCAGTTTATAGCATTTTATCCATATATGTCAATCTACACAGTAGTGAGTACCTACATGCGAATAATTCTGGAAAATACCTAACAAAATTGTTAGCGTAAAATGTTAGTGACAATCAGAGCATTTATTAAACTAAAATTGTAAACAAAGAAAACACATTGAAAAGACACTAATAGAAGGTGCTTTGAAATTTGTGTTCTTGTTTTTATGTATTCTATTTTTAAAATTACCAATGAGAACAAAAAATTGTAATCTATTTCACAGTACCTCGTGTACTACCTTATAAACAATTTTCTATGATTTTAATTAGTTTAACTGAAAATACAATTACTAAAACGAATGAAGAAGACGGAATGGCTTGCGTTATATTTATTGGCGTCATTATCAATTTAGGAAATTAAAAAAAAAACTGATTATACGTTTATCATTTAAGACAAAATATTTTAGGAGTGGTTAGAAACCCAAGTTGCCCTGAGCTATGTTCGTCTTCTGTTCTGTCCCTACTGGGATCATTGAACTACTAGGTTTTCTCCGTAAATATAAGAACAAACTGTAATAGGTCCTCCGAGATATCTCCCCATCTTACACTATGTCGGTGCTCTATGGCTGACTGGGATAGCTTTCGTACATTTATATCAGATATATCTCTATTTCCCATGTTCGAAAAAATGTGTCGTCCATAGTATCAGACCTGACAGAATGATAAATTTTAAGTATAGACAACTTCATATCCTCCAAAATATTACAGAAAAAAACCCTAATAACCAGCTTTTGTTGTCTCTAGCATGTGCCGTCGCCATTGCCCGCTATTTCCATTGTTTCTAATGTAATAGATGTACTGAGACTAAAACCGCCTGCAGAACTGCCAGCACCCACTGTAAAAGAGTAATAAAAACGCGAGAGTAGTACACTTTATGCATCAAGTCCGAAGTAGTTGACCAACGATTTAGTTCCCACCAATTTTTACAAATAACAAACAGGGTCCTGAATAGAATTATCCCAATAATAATAAATGGGCCTGAGGTAAACTCGTAAGCATCAGACAAAGTCAAACTTTTTTGCCTAAAACTTAGCAACTAATTCTACCCCATGCAACCAGAGCCGCCACCCCACGTTATTTCTCCTGTGTCTGATTACACGCTATGCAACGTACAGATAACTGTGCGTGATGTTCCCAAGCTAATCAAAAACCTCGATTCTAGTATATCAACTGACCCTGACGGCATTTCTATTATAGTGCTCGAAACGCTTCAACAAGAACTAACTCCCATACTTACAAAGCTGTTTAATCTGATTCCCAACACCCCCATCAGTATGTCCAATATTCAAAGATTCAGGCGAGCGGTAATCGCTCTCATTACAAACCAATCAGTTTCGTGTGCGTCATGAGTAACGTGCTATAATGTACGTTAAATACAGAAGTAGTCAACCACCTAAAAAAATAACCTCCTCAGTGACATGTAATATGGATTCCGTTCTGTTAGATCTACAGCAGATTTGCTAACAGTTATATATCATAACATTAGCGAATTTGTCGACGGAGGCTTCATTTCTAAGGCAATTGACCTGTACATATCAAAGGCTTATGGTAGGGTATGCCATAAATTGTATACTCCACAAAATCTTCAGATACGAAAAATATATATTCAATTATTAAATCATTTCCCTCCGATAGGTTCATAAGAGTAGTCGTTGATGGGCAGAAATCGGAAGCTAACAGTTTAATGCTGGAGTCCCTTAGAGGTCTATGCTGGGCCCAACTCTCATCCTAATTTACACCAATGAGCTTCTAAATCACATCCTAAGATAATTTGTAGATATTAATGATGATTGTGCTGCCATTAATGTCAAAACACCAAAAGTCGTGGATGACCAATTTCTTTCTGATTCTTTCTTCTCTGATATTGATCACGTGGTGCAATGGGCAAAGAGGTGGCTGTTAATTTTAATGATTCTAAAATTAAGAGTCTATCTTTCCATCATCATCGCTATTATTTCCGTCTGTCATAAAACGAAATGAATTGCTCTCGTCTTGGGGAGGCTCCATGTTTTGACAAACTTCTAGGTCTGACCTTTACTCTTGATCTGAGATAGAACACGCACATCACATCTGTTGGCAAGGCTGCTGGAAAAATGGTGCAGTAGTTCTATTGCTCCAGTAGATATCTCACTGCCGATGTAATACCCTACCTGTATAAGAGACGCCCAAACATAGAGTACTATTGCCACATCTGAGCAAGCACTGCAGGAAGCAGCTTATCCTGCCTTGACAGTGTTCAAAATAGACTTCGTAGCCTAGCAGGTGTTTCCATAACAACATCTATCAATAGAAGAGACGTCGCAAACCTGTCTCTGCTTTATCGTTATTTTCATAGCAAGTGATTGTATGAGCAGCAATTTATAATCCTCCTATCGGGTCTTAAAAAAATTACTCGTCTAGCGTTAACAACTATCAATAATTTCCTACTTTATTTGTGCCCAAATCGAAAAGTAGATTCCATGAACAAAGCTTTTTTCTTAGGACTGCACGCCTGTGGAACTATTTCGTTTTCCTGCTTTTGAATTAACTGCTAAAGTGAACAAATTACTGATGATGAAGCCCATTAAGTAAATTGAATTTACCAAATTTCCACTACTAACGATGACTACGACATTTTCCCATTGACCACTGTACGGTCATTTACGCTTATCCCCGTGGCCTCCGGGCATTGATAATGTATGACTCCTTCGTATAAAAAATAAATAGATAAAGATGTTTAGTTAAATGTAGATTTTGAACATTTATTAAGTTATAGTTTACAAATGGTGTACCCGTGCCCCGGCTTTTCCCCAGAATATGATTAACTCAAGAAATGTTATGCTATAACCCAGAAAGTCTGACAGAGACGTAGATTCCAAATTGCTTAAATTAGATCCTCAGAATATTTTTACGTATGTACGAAAATAAAATATATTCTTACCCTTATAATTTTCTCGTATTCTAATGCTGAAACAAATATGTCCGTGAAATCGTGTAGGCATTAACATATAGTTAGTATTTAACAGTAAAACAATTAGATTTAGAACTATTGCATAATGTACCTATATGATATCTATGCGCACATCTCTTTGAAAAATATCAACACATTATAAGTTGCTTCACTACTAATTAGTCTTTCAATTTGTATGATCAGTTTTAGTATATGTTAGTAAGACATAATGGTTCACGTATGTACTTTTATATTTTTTCACAACTAAAAGTTATTATTTTGCTACCGTTGCTTTGTTTACCAAATTGAAAACGTGGTGCCGATTAATTTACTGAATTTTTCATGATTAAATTGGCTCATCTACTTATGAAATGAAAATCTTAGGATTGAAAACATCAGATTAAGTCATTACTGACGGTGTTATATAAAATAAATTACTTCGAAAGTGCTTTAACTTAAATTTATATAGAATGCGAGAATGATTCCGTCACCTTTTAGTACGAATAGTCTCTAATTTGAATAGATTTTACTAATGGACTTCTTATTATGATCTCTGTGTGTGCAAGTGAAAATTCAGGTTGTTTGAGAGAAATAGTGTTCATACCATTTGTGTGGTATTTTACTTTTAATCCTAGTGATTATTTTATGACACTTTTCAGAAGTGTTAAATGTTAAAATTTTGTTATAGCAGTGGTAACAATAAAGTCCTCCGACTATGAGGATTAATTTGTTTTTAATGGAAAAAAAAAACATTGCCCGATTGTTATTTCTTGGCAGTCGACCCTGGGAAGAGAAACATTCGATGAGTTGCACACACTACGAGATATATTCCCTGTAAGGAATACGGAACTTTCCACGAATGCATAATTTTACCCAGGAATATCTGAGAGGATATCAGTGAAAGACGTGAAACAATAGACAGCAGAAAATATTAAGCATTCCAATAGAAAAAAAAACAATAGGCAATAGGAAATCATAAAGAGTTCAATAGAAAACACTATGGATAATAGAAAATATTAAACATTCCAATAGAAAAAATGTTTATATGAATAAATCGACACAAAGAGAAAATGAGTAGTTGGCCAGAGAAAAGCAAGCCTGTCATATTTCTTTCATCGCTAACATTCGATTCAACAATGCAACCACCTCACGTGCCACCAGTATGTTAAAACACCAATAATAACTTATCATCAAACGCTGATTTGTGGGTGTGAACTAAAAACAACGTATGTGTTCATAGACCAAATGTGTTGTGTTTTATTCACTGTCAGTGTGTGTTATCTAGTACCAGCAAAAAATGTATATGTTACAATAATATAGAGCGAAAAAGACATTTTGAACAACCGGGCGTAGTAGCTACACTATTTAATTACATGATTTAAATCATTTTCAAAGCTGAAAAAATCTAAAGTTGAGATGTAAATATACTAGCCAGTGCAATGATGTAAACAGTAATGTTATAATTGTAACAGTGGATCAATAAATATTTCTGTTTTTTTTTCTCCACCAGCTCAGATATGCTAATAAAAAAATGCAAATCTTTAAATTAGGTAACACGTCGGTTCTAAAATAGTGTTGGAAATGCTAAGGATAGTTAAGTTAAAAGCAAGTGCCACTAAATGTTGGTTATAATATGAAATTGCTAATTGATTATGTTTATTAGTAAAATATGGCGTTAAAACTTAATAAACGACTTATTATAATTTTAATTAATGCACGTCACTAAATTAAAATGCAATAACTAATATTTTATGGGTAAAATTAAGCAGAAAGCCGTAATAATCGATATATTGATTTGTTTAAATCAATTCATGTAAGTTGCAGCATATTGAAATGATATTTCTGGATATTAATTAGCATAAACAATATTGGTGTAAAAAATATGTTTTTATATTTTGTTTGTATCAATCATGCGCCTCAAAACATGACGTTCCGGTGTAAGGTTTTGTATTATGAAGGAAAGCATGATTAGACGTATTAACCGATCATTTTTTATTTTATAGCTGTACAAACTTGGTGACATATTATGTTGTTTATTTTAATTAATTAATGCCGAATACAAAAAATAAAACGATTATAATAATGTTTATGAAAATATAAAAACGAAACCCATATACTTATAATGATGCAAAACGCAAGGCTAAGACTTTATTTTTAATGCAATGTAATCTGTTTGCTCGTTTTTCTGAAAACTAAATAAAATGTTATTTGGAGAGCCTGATGGATCAGTTTAAAAAATCAAGCAGTTTGATATTTTACTATTTCACGGATAAAATGTATTTTGTTTTGAGGGAGCGTTTGTATGTTTAAATTGAAATTAAGCTGGACCGAAATAGATGCAATATGTTTTGTAAGATGGCTTTCTAACGCATATCATTAATAATACAGTGCTGTATCTAGTTAGGTAAAGAGATTAGCATATGAAATTATTGGCTAAGAGCAAAAAAAAAAGTATACAGATTACCATTAGCGTATTAAGCGATGCTCTTTGTGTAAACAAATTGACCTTAGGTATTTGGACAATGTCAACAAATTGTTATTTAACTGGCCGCATAGAAGCAGCTAAACAGCGCAACGGTTAGAAACCCCGACTGTAATTTGGGCGGTCGAGCTTGGATCGTGGCTTGAGGTAGTTGCTTGTCTAGCCGCATTGATGAGCTGTGAAACAGAAAAACAGTACAGTACTGTGGATCACACACACACACATACACACACGCACGCACACACACCCACACACACACACACACACACACACACACATATATATATATATATATATATATATATATATATATATATATATATATATATATATATATGTATATATACACATATAAATGAGATAAGACACAGATAAAAATCCGATTAAAAATCCTGATATATATTACTAGAGGTAATACTTTCTGGTGATCCTAGCCCAAAACGAAAATCTCACTACTTAAGAATAGAGCAATATATAAATTTAGTTGTTAAATTTAAATTCTGAAAATCAAAATATAGACACATATATTCGAGTTAAGAATTCATTGTTTGCCTTCGTTAAGATTACTCTGCCCTTCAAGCTCTGATTTATGACTAGTTAGTAAGAAAATCATAGACAGAATTATCAGATAAAAGAGAAAGTAAAATTCCCCTTTGGCAATGCTCCCAAACTGTCCTCAAATGGTTCCTTAAACTCAAAAATAAAAAAAAAAGACTCAACTTTATAACTTTCGATATATGTAATTATTACCGATCTATATCCCCAATACTTCTTAATAAAGCCCTGATTTTCACTAAGAATAATTCCAATACAACAGATTTAGAAAGGAAGCTTATCCTCCTGGCTAGACGTTCTCTGATTGACTTTTACAGTCAATGGAGAAAAAAAGAGCAAAGAGTCAAGTGTTTTGATGTGATGTTTTGAATATAATAAACTTGTTATAACCAAAGTTTCATTTCATTCGGACAAAACACTAAGAAACGGCGCCTAATTAGAGTTGGGCCCGTTTTGTAGGGTCACCCTGTATATATAAAATGTTAATCATTCAATAAATTGAAGAATTTATGACGTGGAATGTTTAAATTTCAAATCAAAAGATTTGTTTTATTATTCTATGTAAGACAAAGGATACACTTAAATATTGTAACTTAATAACTTATCCAATAGGATTTCGATGTCTACTACCTCTTCAGAGGAGAAAATATTAGCAAATAGTTATAATGGGTTACACTTTATTTCCTAACATCAGTGAGACATGGAAAATCACAATTAAAATGGTTTAAGTATTTAAATGTCATAGAGTAAGGGAAGTTCATGAAAAGGATATAAAAAGTCACATCCAAATGCATGGTAAAATCCGAAGTGAATGCCTTTGATAGCAGTGTGGTAAAATGATCCAAACTAAAGTTTAAGTAATCCACATCACAAAGTAATGGTCCGAAGTAGGTATTTTCCTGGAGGAATTTTATTTGTTTATATAATGGGTCCAGTAAAAAATTTCTCCATAGTAGTTGATTGTTAGATAATTTTATTCTGAAGAATATATATATATGTTGTATTTTCTTGTGGTTCCTTTATTATTATTATTTAGATGATGAACGTTCTTTTGTTGTTGATGTTAAGAAGAGTAAGAGTCGTAGGAGTGCTTATGTGTCTTAATCATCTTGTTAGAAGAGATGGAGACATTAACAAGTATATATAAAGAGAGAGTACTTATAAATAAATTTGAGAAGGTGATTCGATATATAGATAGCTAGACCGAAAGATTGGCATTTATGCTATTGACAGTTCTGTATTAAACGGGAGTGTTTATATAACATTTATAGTTTGACACATATATTTTCTAACACATACTTTTAGATGATGATTTTATCAAAGGTTCTTATACATAAATGGACAATACATTTTTTCCGTTGAATTACAACACGAAGACGCATGTTATGAAAAACATGACGATCATTTATTTCTTCCATATGACCGGTCAATGGCTTTGCATCCTGGAATTCAAAGTTTCTTTACATCTTCTTCTTCTAAAACCCTCTTGCTTCCAGACGGTGCCAAGGTTCGATCTGAACCTCTCTTGACTCTTCGACTCTCTGACTCTCTGTCTAACTTGGAACTCTCCTGTAATGAGAAATCACATGTATGTCTGGATAATGTGACTATAAGTCACGTGTCATCAACATACGCGATTTGCACGTTTTTGAAACCATTTCTGATTACCAGGAACTTTCCCAATTTCTTTTGTCGTTTTACAAAGGAATTTAACCTACTTATCTAATTCATATAACACATATTTTATTCTGCATTCTTTCTAACAATATGTATAGTTTTCAGCCAAATTTGTATTTATTAAATATTTTAACAGAATCAACAATTTACTGGACATTCCATTTAAAACCTATTGTTCTTTTAAACTTATCTACAGGGTTAGATTCCCGTTTTATCTGATTTTATTTTCATTTAACTAATTCTCTTTATTTTTACTTGCATGAAAAGGGGACTGCCATTTTCATGTGACATCCCTTCCTACCATATTTCAAAAAAATGTACGCATTTTTAAATTTGTACATTTTTCATATCTACACAACCCTTGTTTATTTTTTTCTTTATTAAATCAGCCCCTCTCTGATCTTCTTGGTATTACTCTTTTGGTGTAGGGTATTCTTCCCCTGATCCACGTCAGCTGCTTTATCCAGCCACTCTTATGCCGTAAACTAGATGTCTCACTTTACCTCTTTCGAAATTGACGACTCCTTTCATCCCAAAAGTACCCTGATCCTATTCTTTGCCCGGTTGTTCTATTAAGTATGACTTTGTTTCTAATTTTTAACTATCTTATCTTTGTCTGGGACATGCCAAAGTCCATAATTAATCTTCGTGGTTGGTTCTAAACTTTAAGATATACCTTTTTATCACACTGATTCACTGATTCACTTGGATTTCCTTGCTTGGACTCTTGGAACTTGATGAAGATCTAGAAAATATCAGCCTTAACTAACTAACACCTTTTTCGCCACAATACCTATTTGCGCACTGAATTCTATCTAATAGCCCGATTTTTGTGATTTTTCTTTTCTCTAACCATAGCTTCCAAGATCCAGCAGATATATCCCACATTCATGCGTCTCTAAAAAAATACAAGGTTACATCTTCTTACGTACCTCCGGTATATTTTGCTTTCCTTTCACCTCATTAAGCTATATGTGATTAACCTTCGAGTTCTCATAGCCCTTTTTCATAAGTATTCTCGTATCCTCTCTAACGCCTGCATTTAATTAATTAAGTCAAGTCTTACCTCCTGCTTGGAATCGTCACGTGCGACCAGTTTTTTAAAGCACTTAATTACCACAGGATATGTATTTTTCGAATTAGGGGCACTTCTAGTGCTTATCATCTCCCTACCAAGTAACTCTTTTTGGGAAAAAATTATGGGCATCCTAAAAAAATCAATTGTCAAAAAATATATATATCTTTCTTTCGGCTTATCACATCTGAAAACTCTATAAATCCCCGGTTACGTAATTTATTTTGTCCCACTCCTAAAATTCTAACTGATTTCTAAGCCAGCCATTCGTCTTAATTAGTCTTATTTTCTCCCAGATCAGTTTAATTCTAATGTATATATCTAATACTGACTTTGAATTCCTGTCGCAAAAAAAATTATATTTACATACATTTAAGACATTTTGCAATATAAAAACATTTTCCAAAAAAATACGTTACATTATACATTTCAAAGTCCGGTAACGCAAAAACAATAAATTGCCCCTTTTTTTTCAAAGACAAAACAATTAAAACACACAAAAAGACGAAAAGTTCAACTACGAGAATAACATTGATTTTCATTTCTGCGTATTTCATTCTATTGTATAATAACACAAGATTTTAAAGTACCTTCGACTTTCTTACAAATGATTGACAGCTTGAACTTTAAACAAAATCTGCTTTGACCCGCATTTACAATAACATTACGGACACAATTCATTTTGTTGTGTGAATGTGTACATATGTATATATATATATTTAAATGTGAATTTAATTTATTGTGAATGTGTACATATATATATATATATATATATATATATATATATATATATTTATTGTGAATGTGTACATATATATATATATATATATATATATATATATATATATATATATATATATATATATATATATATATATATATATATATATATATATATATATATATATATATTTTCGGCCACCGATTCCGTAGTCAGGGGGTAGGACTGCCGACTGTCATCACGACGGTTCTAGGTTCGATCCTCGGCTTGGGAGAGGTGTTAGTCTAGCGGCACTGATGAGTTGTGAAACAACGAAACAGGTCTGTATGTCGATGACTAAAATATATTTTATATATATATATATATATGTATATATATATGTATATATATATATATAGAGAGAGAGAGAGAGAGAGAGTCCATCTATGAATTCTGATGATGCTAGTTGGATTTTTCCTCTCTTTGAGGATTTTCCTCTAGTTGAAACAATTTGTAAACTCATTCTGGACTCACAGTAATAAATTTCCTATATATATATATATATATATATATATATATATATATATATATATATATATATATATATATTAAACAAAACACTTCCTTTCAATTAATTATGCACGGTGGCTTGTTCTTACTACTATTTATTTTTTTTTCTATTTATTACAACGGTTTTCTATTTGCGGCATATCGACCTTTTTAATATTTCTTGTATACTTTGTTCTTTGTGTGTATGTGTGTTCATTTTTTTCTTTTTGTTTTCATTCATCTCTACTGCTTTTGTTCTATTGTGTGTATGTTCATTTTTTCCACTTTTTTCTTTAATACTGCGTATGCGTGAGTGCTTCTCTTTTTTATCCTAATTATTGTTTTATTTCGTTTTGCATTTTTTCCTTTGTTTTTTTTCGCGTTCTGGTCGTCTAGATGTAATAGAACTTTAAACGTTGTGTTTTATCCGTGGTAACGCCAGTTTCTTTTTCAAACCCACCCTTGCATGAGTGGACTAGTCACGTTCACCAAATTTCATATATGTTGTATTTTTTGTTCTGTTTAATTATTATTATTATTTATTTTATTGATGATCATTTATTTCTTCAACAATTTACTGGACATTCCATTTAAAACCTATTGTTCTTTACAACTTATCTACAGGGTTCGATTCCCGTTTTATCTGATTTTATTTTCATTTAACTAATTCTATTTATTTTTACTTACATGAAAAGGGGACAAGCCTTTTCATGTAACACACACGCACAGACACATACACACATATATATATATATATATATATATATATATATATATATATATATATATATATATTATCAGACAGTGAAAAGCCGAAATCAATGCAGAAGGTTTTTTTGCTTCCTTTCATTATTCTGGACCAACATTGCTCTCGGTTTTTCCAATCTCTTATATATTATCTTTATTAGATATGCTTCAAGCAAATATATATATATATATATATATATATATATATATATATATATATATATATATATATATATATATACATCTATGTACAATCGGCTGAATTGGTTGGTATGTCAGTTCTGGTTTGTTTCCGCGTAGCTTTTCAATGTGATTTCATTTTGAGATATACATTTTCTGGAGTATTTGCCTTTAACTTTGGCAGATTGTTTGCGCCCAGATATCTAATTTATTACTTGCCAACCCAGATATGATTGTTTGTTATCTGCTGCATTTTTGATTCCACCTATTTGTTCTTGAGCATATCATGTTGTTCTGATATGAAATCATACTAAGCTCTTGAAGCGCCTGCTTCCTTAATTTGTTATTCTGTCGAGTGGGGTATTTATGTTCTTTTTTGATCATGTTTTTTTTTTTTACTTTTCTCGTTTTGATATTATTTTGTCATTTTCCCACGGAACTTTTCGCTTTACCTTGGGCTTCAGAAGAATACACTTCTTTGCTGCTTCTTGTTGCGATCTAACGAAGTTTTCATAGGTGGTATTTCCAATTGGTTCCTGCTCTTGTGTTTGTAAATCATCAAATCTCTTTCGCTGTTCGAATATGAATTTCTGTTTGATCTGATTGTCGTGTGACAACGTTGACCAGTTGTAGGGCTGTCTAGATGATTTTGTAGTTTTGATATTGATTATTAGATATTGAGAAGGGTGATTTTACAATGGAGGAACTTTTAACTGTACTAAAGAAGACCAAGAATCGTAAAGCTGCAGGTCTATATAACATAGCTCCTGAAGTATGAAAGGCAGCTGGCTTCAATGACATCCTTCTTAATTCATGCAATTCTGTATATAAACAAAAAGTTATTCATATATGGAGGGAAGGATGCATATTTTCCTTCCCCAAGAAGGGTGACCTAAGCATACCAAGCAACTACAGATGAATAACAATTACTCCAATTGCAGCAAAAATCTATATTGCCATGCTTCTCATCCGTATCCAATCAAAGATCGAAGTGCTCAGGAAGAACCAAAATGGATTTAGAAAGAATCGCTCTACTAGTAGTACACCACGTACTGCGAGAGACTTATTGAAGGAGTCAAAACCAAAAACATTGAAGCAGCCATGATCTTTGTCGAATTCTCCAAAGTATTCGACTCCGTACATTGAGGAAAAATGGCCAGCATATTAAAAGCATATGGCATTCCAAATGAAGTCATAAATGCTATCATGATGCTATATGAGCACACTCGAGCAATGGTCAGGTCGCCAGATGGGGACACTGAATTTTTTTGATATCCGCACCGGGGTTTTAAAAGGAGATACTATTGTCCCTTTTCTTTTCATTTTTTGTCTTGACTTTATAATTCGCACCTCTGTTGATATACACAACACGCTAAGCTTCGCCCTAAATGAATCCAGAAATAGATGTCATCAATCAGCACACATAACTGATGAAGATTACGCAGACGATGTTGCTTGGTTCGCGAAGAACACTGCTGACCCGAAAACACTGTTACGTAAGTTAGAAAAGTCTACAAATGATATTGGTCTCCACATTAATGAAAATAAGACAAATAAGACTTTCAATGTGAAGGGAGAGATCAGGGCTCTGATGTGATCAACACTGAAAGAAGTCGCTGAGTTTACGTATTTGGGCAGCAACATAGTTTCAACAGAGAGAGATATCGAAATTCGCATCTCAAAAGCATGGGCCGCATTGAATGGGCTGCATTCAGTATGGATTCGGGACTAACAAACTGAAAAGGCAGTTCTTCAGGGCAGTGGTAGGGTCTGCCCTTGTTTACGGGCTACAATCTGGACACTCACCAAAAGATTGGGAAGAAAAGTAGACCGCACATACACCAGTATTCTACGAATAGTATTAAATATATCTTGACAAAATAATCCCACGAAGCAGCAAATTTATTGTGACTACCTGCCATATCTAATACCATCAGAGAAAGATGTCTACGCTTTGCTGATCATTGTCTGAGAAGCAAGCATGAATTGGGGAGTGATGTATTGCTATGGACTCCACGACACTGACGCGCAAGCAAAGGACGACCTAGATCCACATACATCCAGCAAATGGCGCACGACCCCAACTGTAAACCTGGAGATCTGAGGCAGCTGATAGAGGACAGGAAACTCTGGAGAGGAAGAGTCACAATGGTTCGGAGCCCGTCATGATGATGATGATGATGATGTATATACACAAATGTGTATATATATATATATATATATATATATATATATATATATTTAGTATTATGTTTTCTAATATTTTGTCGTATTTATTAGTATGGACATATATATATATATATATATATATATATATATATATACATACATATATACATATAGTTATGAGGAAGACTATGTGTGGTGTGGGTAAAGACATTGGTCTAAATATGCATGCTTGTCACGTGAGAAATTATTCAAATATGTGAACTTTTGAATTAAAAATCATATTCTGTAATATCTTTAAGAATCTTTATTTTCGTTGATTAATAATTTTTCTTAATACAAGTTTATTATAATTCATGCTGTTGAGGAGATTATATTTAATAGTGGCGAAGATATATTTACATCTTAAATAGATTAACATCCTCCGTAAAAGTTAAACATCGATAAAACTCCTCATATACATTCTTTCGATGTGTGTTTTTAATGATGGGTATTTGTTCATCGATAACCAACGAACATATAATTGCAAACATGCATAGTGAATCAGGGAAATGTTTTTTCAATCTAAACCTAAATCAGACAGTCACCAAGAGCTGCGACTAAGGAAGATAAATTCGTGCAGACCGGACTCTCGAAGTCTATGCAATAGCTCTACATCATTTAAATAGAATATTTCAAACGTGTGATAGAACCGTTCATAGAATAGATATTCTTGTAGCCATGATAAGATGCATCTGTAAATAGAACATAAGTATACCATCGGATTACTTCTGATAATCGGATTTACGATGTTGTGACCTACCGGCCTTACGAAGTAGCTATGGAAAAAAATAGTGTATAAAATACGTGTTTGTGTCTAAAATGTCGACATCTGCGGAAGCTGACATGGAGATTATACTGGTAAAGAAAGGCGCTTTTCATAGTTGGTATGTGATGAAGCGTAAGATGTCGAGTAATTCGGTTGTGGAAGGATTTCTGCTCATTGCGTTCTTAGTTTCCGTCTCTGTCGGTAAAGCATCGATAATTTAGTACCGGCTTTTGAATGGAAAAAAAAGAAAAAAGAAAAAGAAACAAAGATTCGACAAGAGTGACGGAAACAAATGTGATTTATGACTGAACACACATGATGGCTTTTTTTTTGCATGAGGCCAGCTTTTTATTGTGTTAACAACAGGCCAGTGTCATGTACTGTTGAAATAAAACACGAACAATAGTGTGCGTAAACTACAGATAAAAAATAATAATACACTCTGAAGTAGAGATGAGATTCGTAGTAGAAGGCTACTAGTAAATAAAAGAAGCCTTTGTGCTTGTTTGAAATTTTAAATTTATTCCTGGTTTTTAAGACGCGTCTGCGCAGAAACGAATCGCAATAAAAATGAGTGTATGAACAGAAAATTGTAGGCAGACACGATTGCTGATATAATCTTATCAAATGATCAAAAAGCTGCATGCAATGAACAACTTTAAAGGGGCAGAGTTTATAAGAGACATTCCGTTATTATTTCAATTACAAGCTTGAGAGAAATAAAGAAGACGACCTACATGCGGACATGTATTATTCATAAGGATACATGGACACTTTTAAAGTTAGATTTGATATTTTAAACAATCCAAACCAATTAAAATGGGGTCAGTGAATCAATTGGGGAGTCTTCGGTTTCTGATGCAATTGCTCTTGACATATATATTTTTGATAAGCTATTGTATAAAGGTCTATTTCACAAACTTCCCAGCTCCATTATATCTGGAAATATCAACTCAACAATGAAACCCTTTCTCTCTGATAGGTTCATAAATCCAGTCTGAATCTCATACTATCTACTCTGGTATCAACACTGCCGTCACTGATTTTTTTAATCCTTAGTCCAACTCAAGTTTTAGTAAATTCATCAATGATGTAATCATAACCATGCATAAGAGTCAATACGTATTAAGATGGAGTACTCTTTCGTCTCAGACAGGTTACATAACCGACTTCGAAATTTTGTGTTCCCCTCTACATCTCTGTCACAGATGAGACATTGCGTATTTCTTCGTTATTGTTATTTTCATGACAGATGTTTCACTGAGCTTCACTCTATGTTTTATCTGTCTTCTAACGCATTGGACCATTATGCGAAATAAGCCGTATTCTCTATCTATTCCCAAAACCAAACAAATTATCTATGAGAAGAAGTCTTATAGAATTGCTGGTCTTTTGAAAACGTTGCAAGGCAACTGCTTCTTACTGAGTATAGCATTTTTATTTTCATACCCAATGCGTTTTTTATAAACCACCCTCTAAAATGAATTAACTGTAATCCAATTCACATAATTACGGCAGTGTTTTCTTTTCTGGCACTCATAACTCCACATATATGAATGACCTTTGAGCCTTGGTATGTGCTGTCGTTAGAGAGCAAACGTATAATACACAAATGTCTTTCAGTATTTATGTGTGATGTGTGTGTGAATGTTCCCTGGGGACAGAAAGTTTAGAGAATCTAATAAAGATATACAAGTGTATTCTCATAAAAAAATTAAACTGCAAGCATCTCTAACTACAGAAAACATGGCTTTTAAAACACAGGGATATACGTACTCACATAAACGTATATATTTTCAAATTGTTTTCATTATTTGCTACATATATGCATGCTTGTATCGTTGTGATTTCCTTCGAAATTCTGCATAATCAGGCCACTTGACTTTTCAGGTTAAAAGTAACAGATGAAATATGTATGTATATATGTAGTTAATAATTTTGTATGAACAAATGCCATTTAACATTAATACGGTTCTATGTTTTATATTGAGCAGTATATTATATACACCTGGGAAGGACAATGAAAAAGGTATCGAATTTCTACGTGATCCTCTAATCTAAGGTCGCTATAGTGACGTAACCGCTTTTAAATCTTCAAATGTATCGTAATATAAGTTATATATATCGTGTTCAAAAATCTACTTTAAAGACAATAAATATTATCTCAAATTTCAAAGTTACTCTCCACATCTCAAATATCTGCGAAATGGTACTTCTAAATGATCGATGAGGAGAGAGTATCTTTAAAACTTCAGCTACGTATATAGTCTTGTATTTAATTCAAGCCATCGTTATAAAACATTCCTCGCGAGACTTTTCCAAAATCTCGACTTTGTTTCACCAATAAAATAGTCGACATTAGAGAAGACTGCAGTAGATATAATAACATTATCATATTTTGCGTATCGTAGAAAATCTCTCAGTGATCTGCACTATATTCTGATCAAATATGCGTCTATCTTCGAATATATTATCCTTTGAATTTTTTCTGTGTATCGATATTCATATTAAACCCTTTTTTCTATTTATTAAACAAAGATAATACAACTTTGGTATATATATATATATATATATATATATATATATATATATATATATATATATATATGGGGGGGATTGTGCAACTAAGTTGCTTATTATTTAAAAAAAATCATTTTAATTAATTCCTTATGTTTTCGGTTTTCTTATGCAATGATTCATAATTATTACCGAATAACTATTGCGCGTAATTATATTCATGCAAATATTATACATGATTTGAGTAATATTTGAGTAAAACGGTTATAGTAAACATATACCTCTTTCTATATATATATATATATATATATATATATATATTTGTGTATGCGGATATATATATATATATATACATACATATATATATATATATATATATATATGAATAATATTATATTTGTTTAAAACATTTTGTAGCAAAAATCCTCTGTCAATTTTAATTGTTGACAGACATGGAATCTAATACATAGGTTTGTCGAACTCATGCGAAACATTATACTTGGGTTTTATCCGGGGAAAATCGGTACAGTAGTGTAGAAATAAAACACATGAAATTTGCCAGGTGGAGGTCGAACGACGATATTGCGATTATTTTTGCACGTTTAATTTTTTAGCGTGGAAGTAAGCACGGCTTCATATAGGCCAGGCATTAACATCAAATGAAAAAGTAAATCGTTAACTAAACGTTTTGGTTTCGATGCTCAGTGGTCGTGCACGAATCATTTGTTTTAACTTTTTAAATCATTACTATATATTAAGTCCAATATAATCTCCATATATAATATTTGTATTGTATAAATTCCTCTCTGGACAAAATTACTCTATGGTTTGAAATAAGAGATGACATGTCAATTTATTATGTCTAAACTATTATCCACCATCTTCTCGAACGTTAGAACCCCGTTTTATAGAGATTCATTTTCTCTAATAAAATCCCACTTTACATCCAAGGAAAAAAAAACATGACGTATCTTCTCTTCGGGAGCCGTCGACATCTAATTACATCATTATGAAGAAGAAGAAGAAGAAGAAGAAGAAGAAGAAGAAGAAATCAATCGGACTGACATCTACTTTATAAAACCAGGTTATTGCCGAAAATTCGGAATTTTACAACACAAAAAAAAGAAAAGAAAAAAGATTTTATAATTTCACATTTCCAGGTTTACGAATTTTCTTATATATATATATTATATTATATACATATATATACATGTATTATATAATATATTATATACATTATATATATATGTATATATATTGTATATATATTATATGTATATATATATAATATATATCAGTTTGATGGTTAAATTTTAAATTCTGAAAAAACAACATATAGACACATATATTCGAATTAAGAATTTATTGTTTGACAAAAGGAATATATAGGCGGGGTTATGTTAATTTCCTTAATCCATGGATTTTCAATAATGGCTCATATTGATTGTTCGAAAGTCCAAAAGCTTTCTCGGTGTTGACAAAGTGTATCCGATGTTTTGTTGATATACCATTCCATTGTAATTATCCCCATCAGCATTGAGTTATGTATGCAATGGATCTCGAAGTCAGTAGTATGGGTAGCAAAATAGCAGAATAATCTGAGAGATGATATTCAGAACGGTGCGTTGGACGATTGGCTTACGGTGTGAGTCTCGGTCGAAAGATCGTTCGCTTTTTCTTAATAGTGGGTGAGGGAAGCGTTTTAGATGAGGGAAAGAAGAGGGGGTGAAGTAGAGGGAGTAAATAGAGAGGGGGAGGGTTAAAATTGTGTGAGCATACAGGTGATTAATGAAATTTTTTCGGGGGTGTGGATTTGTATTTTAGTATTCCTCAAAAGAGTTGACCTCTTGATTTTAAGTTCAAATAGGAAATGGATATTCTTGTGATTTTCAATGGGAGTGTGCGTGATATGGGCTGGGGGTGCTGTTTTTGCTGTGCGATCGATGTGCGTATAAGATGGAGATAGAGACAAGTCATGGTCTGAAATTTTGGAATGCTTGGAGGGTTACTTATTTCAGTGAGTTTAACGTTGTTTTGTTTTTAATTTTGAGTGTATATTTAAAGGTAACATGATTAACTTATATACAGTTAGTTCATAAGACTTGTGGTCGTAGAGTGATTTGGTTTGATTAAGTTTATTTAAAACTTATTTAAAATGTATACATTTCTGTTTGGAGACGATCTATGAAAGTAATACTTCAAGTAATATCTATCAGGATTTTTAATCTGAATTCTATCAGGATCTTATCTCGCTTATATATATTATATATATTATATATGTTATAAATTATATATATATCATTTATATATTATGTTATATATATTATATATATGTGCTATATATATCATACATATATATTCTATAGTATATGTATATGTAATATATATATATTATGAAATTATATATTATGTATATATTGTATATATTATATATATATTACACTTTATGCATTATATATATTATATATATCATATATTATTATGTTTATTATTATATGTTTATTATAGATATTATATATATATTTATATTACATATATATATTGTATCTATATATATATATATTATATATTATATCTCAATATATATATTGTATATTATATATATTATATCTATATATATTATGCATATTATATCTATCTATATATTATGCATATTATATATATCTATATATTATGCATATTATATATCTATATATTATGCATATATATTATATCTATCTATTATATTTATATTATATCGATCTATCTATATATCATATATATTATATCTATGTATCTATATATCATATATATTATATCTATGTATATATATATCATATATATTATATCTATGTATATATATATCATATATATTATGTATATATATATATATATATATATATATGTGTGTGTGTGTGTGTATGTATATCTATAACTATATATCTATATAGAATACCCGGCGTTTGTATTTTTTTAAAATATATTTAAATATTCCGACCTCATACTTTACACTCGTTATTAAACGAATCATTAACTTATCAGTTTTCCTCATCCTAAGTAGATTCATTTTATTTCATAGGAGAATTGTCTTAATCCTTTATTTCTAGTTTATTTTATTATTATTTTGCCGTTCATTATTTACGAAATGATGTACGTATTGTAAATGTTATTTTTTATCATAATGCATATTTAAAAACTTAAATTTTCGTTATTTTTTAACTATTCAATGTACAATATATATATGCATATATATATATATATATATATATATATATATATATATATATGAAGATAGCATTACTTATCTTGTCTCTCAATTAACTAATTAACGTCTAGTTGTAAGCAGTGTATATCCGAGCATTAATAAACGTAACTTTAGCAATTATTTTGGAGAACCTCTACATAAACACCATTTTTAATGTAACCTCTGCGAAAATGTTGAGTTTTTTAGGACTCCCAATGCGTAAGGAACTAACACAAAACTGACCGTGCGAAAAGCAAGATGTCTAAAGATTAAGTCCAGCAACTTTATAAACTTATCCTTTACCTTAAATTGATAGACATGACAAAACTAACTCCTATTGAAACTTGTAAACGCTTGAACTAAAATGGCACGTAAAAAGAAATAAGGATTACCCGAGGAATTAACACAGTTTCAGTCTTAAAATTTCCAATTTTTATAATGTCTTTCAGAACATTAGTTTGCAAAGATTTTGTTGATAACATAGTTATGGTGGAGTAAAATTTCTATGTCATATAACCTGAGTATAATATGGCATTCCCTGCGGTTTAATATATTTAGAATCATGCAGATATTCATGCATATCTATTTATATAATTATAAATCTCCAATGACCTTATAACGGATGGTGTAACCCAACATCCGGTTTACGACTTCCGGTTGCGCATGCGTTCATAAAAAATAATTAACTCGACAATAAAACATACTGTTTTACTGTGTACGTCTTCAGCTTCCCAATTGTTATTTTTTTCGCATTTAAATTATCCAAATAAACAATTGTTAATACTTTCTGCATTGTTTTTACATGGTTCATTTCCGTATATACGTTTATTTTAACGCATATTTCTTACAAATAAATTTACTTTAACCCGTAGACAATCATAAGAGCATTTTACAACGTCGATTTAACCACTGCTTTCATTTTTTAAAATTTATTCTCCATTTTTTATACACCTTTCTTAAAAAGCATTCATACATTTTCTTCTACACTACCAACATAAATAAATAACTCCGAAAATATGTTTTACAAATAAATAATAAACGCGACAATAAAACGATTTGTTTTACTGTGTACGTTTTCAGCGTCCTAATTGTATTTTTGCGTTTAAAGTTAAAGATATATCAAAATTTGAATTTAATTTTAAGTATTATGGAATCTTTTCAGTGCACATTTACCTATAAGTATGGGACACCACTTATATTTCAATGGATGTAAGTTTTCTTTATCAAAAATAAACAATTATAAACAGAACGACTAATAGAAATCTATCTATATTCTTTTTCATTTTAATATACTTTCATAGAAGTGGTTCTGTTATGTCACAAAAAAAACCTATTTTCTTTACTTCACAAGTGTCACGCTCATACATTAATTCCATAGCTAATATAACATACTGACTAAAGGGTCACAGGGAGTCTAGTAATAATATAATTATTATATGCATTTATTAATACAAACACATGATGGCAAAAGTTTTTAAAAAACTTGCTGTCATCACTAGAATCGAAATCTAAACATTTAGCTTTCCAGCTTCGTTCTATACCAATGCTGCTATGGCGAAAAACATATTTTAAAAAAAATATCAACACACTTGAAAAATGAATTTTATGTTAACATGCGCAGAAAGAATAAACATATGCACGTCAGCTGAAATGAAAATTTCGAACTTCAACTTGCCGATATATGTCTCTACGCGTTATTCATCAACCCAAAACAATATTTACTCGTTATAAACAATCACTAGTTACTGTTAATTTCAGTGTTATGTGACTAGTAGGTATAGAGTTTACCTGTTAAATATTACACACATAAATATACCCCCTCTCTCTCTCGTTCTCGCGCTCTCTCTCTCTCGTTCTCGTTGTCTCTCTCTCTCTATATATATATGTATACATATATATATATATGTGTGTGTATGTGTGTGTGCGTACTCTTCAGAATAAAATTATCTAACACTCAACTGGTATGGACACCTGTCTTACAAAATATTATTGGCTAATATTCTATAAGTACTATCCCACCTAAATAAAAATTGCTCGATACATAAAATAGAGGAAATTAATCAAATTTTAGTCATTCAATGAATTTAAAAAATTATGACGTGAAAAGTTTAAATTTCAAATAAAAATATTTTTATTATTCTATGTAAGGTATTTGAAATATACTCCTAAATCTCTTGAAATTTACAAATTTCACGTCATAAATGTTTAAATTCATTGAATGACTAAAATTATATATATATATATATATATATATACAGAGAGACAGACAGAGTGAGAATATGTCTGTGAGACTTCTCAACCTATACACTCAAACAATCTGTTTCTATAGACAGTTCGTGCTAATCTCTGAAAAAAGAATTTCTAACCTAATTAATGCTAGTCTTTTTACCCTGCCTGAACATGTTAATCAAATTTGTAAAATGAAAGACAACGAAATTGTGTGGCAGAGGTTTAGCAGAGGATAAAATGAACTGTTCAACCAAACGGAAATTAAGTCTTGACAGTTAGAATTAACAAGTAACGTTTATGGATACTTTATCACAAATACAGTCAGAAAACGATACATTTGAATTTTGTTTTCTTATGTGATTTGCTGTATTTTATATTATAAACTTTAAACTACTGCGGACAAACATAACCTTATAAAAGACGTTTGTCAAGAAGGTCATATGGTGTTTACATACGTATTTTCTGTTTCTACCTGAGGTACAGATTATTGTAATATCGATTAAAATCTTTCTGTTAATCCTTCGTTTAAAAAACAATACTGTTAGAGGAAACGTAGTTTCCTAAACCCTGCATTGTTTTCCTGACCATCTACCTCTTTTAAATTTCTCGAATTGCGTTTTCACAACTTTTTATTTCAAAATATTTTTAGAAAGACCTGTATTTGTTCATTGCAAATAAATTCATGTGTATTGATGCATCTTACATTTTACAATGACATTATGAACTGCTCACATAGCCTATATACACCAGCGCGTGCCATATCGATGTCAGAGCAATGCAAAAAAACGACCCCAGAGTAAACGGTACGTGTTATCAGGGAATCAACGTAGCAAGTGCCAATTCTGTCGCAGACGACACGAGATTGATTTCCTGAAAAAAATATGAATAAAAATATAAATAGATACTCCACTTTATTTGTAGTGACATATTTATCAGAATAGTGACAGCAATAAATAAAAATCATCGAGGAACTGGTTACAGAAGAAGAAACTTTCTGTACCGTCATCGCAAAGAATGAGCGGATATATTTTGGGGAATGATTATAACAAACCGGGTTTTCTATCGTGGCCAACATCTTGTATTAGCTCTCTCTTACTATATAATATATATATATATATATATATATATATATATATATATATATATAAGTAAAGAATAGGCACCCCGCAGAAACAATCTCTTTTAATTAGCATATGTTTATAGAAGAAAAATCTAAAATAAATCATCGTACATTTTATAACTAATACTTGGTTGACATTCACTTTGCCGATTTTTAATGCTAAGACTATTCAAGGCTTGGCATTGCTTAGTTGACGTATAATTTACTGAGGAATTACTTGCCACGTCTGATTCAAAAATGCTACCTTCAGGCTTAGAAAAGGGCTTCTATTTTTTTTTTCGGGAGTCTCGTGTAATACGCCGTAAAGTTGGTTTCCTATCCGGGGACTGATTTGCCCATGAAAGTTTATTAATCTCCTTTTGGCTCAACCTATGTTGTGTCGCCCTAGCAATATGATGAAGATCTCCGTCTTTCATAAATGTCATATTGGCAGGACAAACAAGAGGTTTCCTTCGCGTAGCCCTACCATAGTAGCCAAGCTTTTAAACATACATCACAGCTTTTCGGGGACTGAGACCAGCTTGTGTTGCAATGTAAGAGGATCCTCTTCAGCATTTATGTTCACAAGATGTAATGTTCTTCCAGAGGGCCCCGGGAATTTGTTCGAAGTTCTGTTCACAGTTTGTCCTCGCTTGTGTATTGTAAGATCACGCTATTAACGATAGAAAGGGGGTATTTAAAAAGATTTTGATGATTTGCGTTGACTTCATGTTTACCTCACGGTTCGCCCGCGAGGGAATTCTGATAGGTCTGATACCCCTTTGGTTCATGGAATGCTTCATTGTTGTAAGATGAAATTTTAATGAGTAACTCTAAGTTAATTCAGTAATATTCTTATCTGTATATGTAAATAAGCATATATTAATCTAAGGAAAATCGTTATCTTAGTTTCTATTCTTTTCTCTCATGTCTAGACACACACACATATATATATATATATATATATATATATATATATATATATATATATATATATATATATATATATATATATATATATATATATACATACTAGCGTAGGTGCCCGGCGTTGCCCGGGTATTTGGAGATGTATGTTTCGCAAAAAAAAAAAAAAAAAAAAAGTGGACAATTTTTTTTTTAACTAAGAGCCATATTCTGAACACTTAAAATTTATTGTTTTCGGTCCAAATTAAGTTATTAAGTTAAATCCATGTCATATATCTAAAATTTCAAGTGTTTAGATCGAAAATTGTCGGAGGAGTTTAATAGAGTTCAAAATTTCGAGTCTGTAGACTTAAAATGGACAGAGTTATTGCGTAGAGAAATGTACACACAGAAAGACAGGCAGACATTTTCACTTTATATATATATATATATATATATATATATATATATATGAAGTGAAAATGTATGCCTGTCTTTCTGTCTCCGAATTTTATATGCTCTCTCTCTCTCTCTATATATATATATATATATATATATATATATATATAGAGAGAGAGAGAGAGAGAGAGAGAGAGATGTACATTGTTTGCATAGATGTCAGTCACTTTCTGCATTTTTCGCGATGCATTTTTATTTCTTTCTAATTTTGATAACTCTTTCTAAAGAATTGGCAAGTAGAAAAACGTGTCACGAAAAGGTCGAAACTGATTTTGCCTTATTCTATACGTTATACACTTATTTAGTTTTCTCATTTATATATTAGGATATTAAGAACCAATAAAATCGTATATCACTGTGCAACAATATTATATGTCTGTTTATCATAAAGTAACGAATTCATATTCAGCAGATAAATTTATTTTCTTAGATTTTCAATACAAGGCTTTAATAAAAAATATGTCGCACCGATGGGAAATAGTGTTTTCCTTTTATTATTTACTACATTGGGTGCCTGGTGTTGCCCGGGTGTTTGGAGGCGTGGATTGTGAAAAAAAGTGGTAGTAGGCAGCCAGGTTCGAATTCGTACCAAGAAGTAGAAAAGAACGGGGGAAAAAACGTGATGTCTTTGCCGTTGCACCCATCATCAAATCAGAAGTGGCGAAGGTTTTAATTAATGCTACTTAATCGAAAACATAAAATGACTTTCGAAAATATCGGCGACAAAGGTGACCCTTCGTTCTAGAAAAATGCCCGGTTGAGATTGAAGAAATTGATGTTTTTAGCCAATTATTAGATATTTGCCGTTCGAAGAGTGCAGCTTTTAAACGACACCGATATCGGAAAAATCCGTCTCCTCTGTCGAAAGTTTAAGCATCCATACATAGATGCATACATACATACATACATACATACATACATACATACATACATACAATTCAAGGCTTCCTTAAGTTTTGACAGGCTATCGATACCCACACTAAGGGTGCCTGCGCGATAAATTTCTGTGGCAAGAGTTGCGCAATCTCAACTACACCCCTCCAGAGTCGACATTGTTGAATATCAGTGGCAAGTGGAGGTCCAAGACGACTAGAAAAATGCCGAGATAAGCGGAAAGCACATATAGTGTCTAGAATTCCCAAATGGTCACCCATGTGGTACTGGCCATATTCAATGTTGCTTAACTTCGGTGATCTGACGGGAACCGATGTGTCAACGTGATTATGCCGTACATACATACATACATACATACATACAGACAGGGGAGATTTCTATTATAGAAGATTATGGAATGAGACGAATATTATTTAGCTTTAGTTTTCTTCTGAAAATACTAATTCACCCTGCAATTTTTGTTCAAGTTGACACATTTTCCGTTACTCAGCTTAACTTAAGCGTGATTTTAAACCTTTGTTTATCCTCAATATAACTAATTTTAACTTTAATTTAAACCTATTTTCAAGCATAAAAACTGTTGTTTGTTTCTGACCAACGGAAAACCACCTCCATCTGTGAGCATTAAAAAGTAAAAATAATATTTCATTTTTGTTACGTGTAAACTAAATTTTACTCCTTTTTCCTACAATTTTTCTACGAATTTTATATGCTACATGGGTGTTATTACAGACGGATGCGGTCGTTATTAGCTTTGATATTGTAAAAGTATGAACGGGAGCATATGCTAGACAACAAAATAGCAGTTCCTTATGTACTCTGCAAAAAAAAAAAAAAAAAGTTGTTGTATTACATCTTCACTTACCTCGATTAAAATGACCGCTAGACGTAGCAGAAATCCTTTACTGACAAAGAAGCATGTTTGTAGAATTGAAGAAAAGTAGAGAAAGGCTAGAAGGAATAAGAGCCGATAATTAAACAAGTGTGAGGGTAATGTTTATTCACTTGATAATTGAGATGAAGTGAAAGAGAAGTAAAAAAAAGAGACATATACATAGGTTGATACAGTTAACACCAAATAACAATGCTAGAGTAAAATACTATAGTTTTTCATAAAATAAATTAAAAAATTAAAATTAAAAAAAAAAAACAATGTTAATTAGTTGTAAAAACAGAAAAAACCGATCTGTGCCTAGAGAATGTCGCATAGATTTGCTGGTAACAATGCAATTTTGGTGTAATTCTCTAAAGTTTACTTACACCTTTATATATGTTTACGATCGTGGCAAGCGGCAGAATAATGTTTAATGACGATTATAAAGACACCAGTATGCGAGCTATTTATAAAGAAAATAGTTAGAAATCAGATGATAGTCGTGTCTGTTCCAATGACAGCAATAACATTCGTCGGTTTAGATTTTATAACTTGTCAAGATGGTAAACATACAGCATCGAGAGAAATGTCTAATAAATCAGTGAAACAATGCAAAAATCACTTAGAAAGTATCTTCGTTACCGCACGATAACAGACAAATGAAAATTTGAAAGAGTGAAATAATAAAGTAAAAAATATAAAAGAAATAACATCAGTTAAATATGGAGTATTATAAGGCGATTAAATCAACTGAACTAATGCTAAGACAACAATTTTATTATGTCAAAATAAGTTTAGCAATTCTTGCACCTAAATATATTTTTTTTTAAACCAGTCTAATATATGAGTCGATAAATGAAAATATCACAATCAAGTGAAAATATCACCCACAAAACTTATTAAACATGACAGAACATGTACTATTATATATTTTAAATAGTATAATAAATCGAATAAAAATACCATATATGTGTGTGTTAACTAAATTAGAGAAAAAAAAACGTACTAAAAAGTCAATACGACTTGGTTAAAATAAAATAAAAATGATTGCATAAGTATATTACAATATTGATAAAAACTATATCGTTAAGAAAGTTATATCTATTAAAATAAATACAATACATAAATTTAGGATAAATTCCGTACTTGTGCAAAAAAGTACAGTCAAATGAAAAGAATAAGGTAGCCAGTGAGTTAAAATGAATAATTGAATATTAAAATATATTTACATAAACATAATTTTTTTAAAAAATAAATTGATATTTAATGCCAATAGAACACATTAAACAGAAAATTTACAAAACAAATTCCAATAAATAAAATGAAAAATCTTGGAAATTTATGTAAACGACAATATATTATGAAAATACAATAAAATATTATAAGTTGTTGAAAAATTACAAGAACACGTAAAAAAAAAAAAAAAGAAAAAAAAAGGGTACTCATGCACTTATTGATCCGTGCTGAAATAATAACGTTATTATTCTTAACACGGAAAGTGGAGGGGGTTTTGCACCTATTCTGCACTTTAACCTTATAATTGAATAAAAAACATAACTTTAATTAAACTTGGGAATACGATAAAAAAATAGCGCGGATCAGTAGGTGCATTAACACCGAAAATAGTATAGATATTTGAAGCCAACCAACAGCGACGACTCTCCAACTTAGTGTCGGTTTAAGGCTTATCCGGAGAACATACAAAGTCATAATTGATTTCATTTACGAGGCGATGATAAGCTGTTTATAAGTTTTTTTGTGTGAATTTTTACGAGCTTAGCAGGTAATAATAATCGAGGCGAGTGTAAACGAATATTGTTGAAAGGATATGACAGGTGTTATAAATTATACACTTGAGCAATTAATATTAGTATTTGTAGTATTATGAATATTATTTGTTATCGATGTCTACAGATTTGAATGTGAAAAGTGCAATAGAAAACATGCTATCGAAACGACTTTTTTCATGAACGTTTAAAATTTCGAAAAATGTTATGTAGACGAAATAAATATCAGGAATTAAATTAACATTTAGTAAACAATAACGAAGCAAATGTTCATTTGATAAAATCAGGTCGTAGTATTTATTCTACGCCGTATTATGTAATCAACGATTTTAATAAACTACGAGATATTTCTTATGTACAATTTAGTCAGTTAGAGTTAGGAGGATAACAAAGCAGTCAGAGTTTGTTGGTTGGTTGTTTTTGCTTTACGGCATATCACCCCATTTCCGGGTTATTTAATGCCGAATCCAAAGATTTTGAAGAAAAAATGTTTAATAGAATATAATTTGTTGTTTTCAAGTCGGTTTCTATTTAACCCATAGTTGGTACCCTAACAGGTACTACCATTCCGGGTCAGAGTGGACCTGGGAGCAATGGTAATTAAGGGGTGGCCCCACACTCCCCAAAGCCTAGAAGCTGGGGCCTCACCACTGGATCATTAAGGTCATATCCAGGACCAGCAGTTAGAGAGTTAGAGTCTTAAAGTTAGATTCATGAAGCGTTTAAATTGATGTTTTCATTGGCGAATACCGTTTTGTGCACACACACAAAACAAATGGGTTGTTCTTTTCCTCCCAACTGATTCGTAAAAAAAATAACTTCGAGTGAGCAAAGCAATCCTCTCCTCTTCTTCTTCTTCTTCTTCTTCTTCTTCACAAAATCACAATTATGTTCATAGTAAAAAAAAAAAAAAAAAAAAACGTCCTCATATGCAGACCTTTAATCGCGACGGTACCACCATTTGCATATCTTTTTTTTTTCTTTGTACTGGACAGATTCCGGGTCGAATGACGGTGATTCTTGTGCACATCCTATTCTGTAACCTCAACAGAATCAACGGACTGTGGATCAGTTCCGTTACAGTCCTGGAAGCAGTTGGCGTAAAAGACTGCTAGAGGTAATTGCCAAAAAGAAGCAGTGTGCACTACGAAAGCAAATAAAATCGAAATCATGAATAAATTATAAACGTAATGTGAAATATAACTTGGTAGTTATAAGGTTTCAAAAGAGGGCAAGTGTTTGCATCATCAGGAACACGTCCGGAACGATACGATTTAATAATAGATCTTGCGATAAATACGTTAGCATACGTGCTGTAATATAGTATTATCTCTCGTCCATGGATTCAAGGATTTAAAGTGAGGTGTGAAGATCTACTATTATCAACCCACTGGTCGTTGCATGGAATAGTTTTATATGAATATACTGTTTAATCAACTGTATTGTACGGATAAAAACCAAGCCTCATTATTTTTGCCTGTGAAGATGTATTGTTATGATGGAAAGACGGGCAGCCCAAATTGTTTAACTTACAAAATTAGAAAATAAAACACAATTTTTGCTAAATTTACGATCTTTTCGAAGTGATAATGCATAGTGCGATATGAAGTATTGAGGTCCGCTGTTTATTCCTCAGTTTGTGTCAATAGATATTATCTACATACATGAGAGAAACACTGAAATCGATTGCACAGGCGTAATATTTATTCCCAATTGTAATCAATTACTGTAATGACATCTTGCCCATATAAGCTGTATAATTCTGCGCTTTCTCTTCAATGGTTATATAATATTTAGACTCTCATAACATGGCATGTCAAATGTGCAGCTTCGATTCGTCAATATACTCCAAGAATATATATAGAATACCTCTGAAAAAATTAACAGACCTTTGATTAAAATTGACAATACTTCTAACTTGTCATTATAAAATGGTAATTTCATCGTCAATAAAACTATATATATATGTATATATATATATATATATATATATATATATATATATATATATAATTGTATATTTAGAATAATGAATGAAATATGTCTACTGGTATGCAAATCCATTTCGGATTTTTGGTCTTACAAAATATTATTAGATGTAATATTTTATATAATAAGAAAAATATTAGCAATTGTTTCATTGGTTCTCACCTTACTTACTAAAAGCAATAACCGTCGAAAAATTAAAGTTTTTAAAACGTTTTAGATACATAGAATAAGGGAAAGGAATATTGAGGCAGAAAAAAAGTATCGTACATTAAAAATATTTGATAATATTTTTCCTCTGAGGGGATGAATTAGCATCGAACACTCGTGGGTTAAGGAAATATATTTATTCAATAGTATTCTTTGTTTCAAACAATAAAAAAATCGATACGTGAAGATTAACCTTTTAAAATCATAAAATTACAATACCTAATTATATATATATATATGTATATATACACATGTATATATATATTTATATATATATATATATATATATATATATATATATAAATATACACCCAGCTTTATTGGGTTTTTGGATTTTACCGTTATTGGATATTTTACCCTTCACTAAACTATCAATCCGCGTGAAATCAACTTCACCCTATCCCCTCTGCTTCACTGTTTCCTACCAAGTAAAATATACGATTTGTAGTTTCATTAAATAATTTTTCAAGCAATATACGATCACGCATTTTGCTAAATCTTACCCTATGATGAGAAGGAAAGTATGTCTTCGAAACTCCGCGGATTAAGGACTATCCACTTATTTTGTGCTCCCTTTTAAAAATTAAATATGGTTTTAACTCTTTTTCAAAGTTTTTAACATGTTTCATTAACTACTTGTTCTGATATATATATATATATATATATATATATATATATATATACACATATATATATAGAAGGTACATACACATACACACAATTAAACGCATTTTTCTCTCTATACTTTTTTTTTCATTTCTAAGGATCATAAATAACTTATGTTAAGTCAGAGTAGTTTTGAATATTAAGTTGGAATTCAGCAGGGTTTTACTAAGTTTTATTTCCAAAATGACGTATTTAGCTTTCATGAGCCATCCAGATATGATAGCTCAATGAACATATTTGGGAGGGAAAACCTTACAGAAATAGTGTATGCATTATTCTACTTTGAGTATTCAAAGTTGTCAAACTAACATCAATGTAAGAGGGACCAGAACATTAAGTAAAGGTAGCTAGTCTGTCAGAGGAAAAGCGAGACTTCCCATTTATAGAAACCATCGAAATACTAGAACTCAAACTCTTTGATTAAAATTTGATGAAGTGTATTTGAATATTGGTCCCTGTAAGATGGAATTTAAACAGGGAATGCGTCGAAAATGGAAGAAGTTAAGTTTGTTTTAGTTAATAGTTTACAACTTACGATAACAACACGTGTATTAAGCGCGAATGAGATGTTAAGTGCTATTTAAATTGAATAGTTAAATACGAAATTGGGGGATAACGTTATCTTGGAGTATGGACATCAATAAACATCATGTTGTTGACAGAATGTCTGAGGTAAAAGTAACAATTTAATCTTTAAGCAAAAACGTTATAACTTACGACGATCAGACTATTTCCAATCGAACTGATTATATGATAATACATGGAATGATAAAAGAAGATGTGATATTTTCCTATAATTCGACGAAGCAGAAAGTGATGTATTATGTCAGAGAGAGGAATTTTACCCTTTGCTTTTAATATCAGTTTGATCCAACTCTCATTACATCTGTGAAATGGTAAAACGTCTAGGAACATAGAGGAGAAATTTCTCATTCAGCAACTTACTATTCATCCATTATATTTAAGTTTATAGAAAAATGTAATTCAACTTGATACTTTAAATAATTTTATAAGGGTGTTTAGTAACTACATACGTTCGTATTTCAATCCCCAAATATGCTATTCTTGTTTCCCAAATTAGAAAATTATGTGTACATTTCTGCCATCAATGGTAGAGTAATAATTATCCTCCGATATAGTATACTTGAACATAGTGTAGATCAATGAAAATGTTTGGATACAAAAACAAGTAGAATATTTGGAATTTACTAAGAAAGCATCTACTAAGAAAGGAAATGTGTATCGATTCTATTTATCTAAAGAAGAAGAGGTCGATGTTTATTATGTGGTAAATATTTCTGTCTAACTAAATATATTTCTGACAGTAATAAAATGGTTTCATGAAAGGAACAGAGAACAAGAACTAAAACCTGGATTGAAAAAAGAAGACAAAGATTGAAAAAAGAAAAGAGAACGTATTGGGAAGGAAACTATACAGTGAATTATTTAAGAATACTGCATTTAGAGAAAATGACAGCTGGGATTTGTTGGTAAGAGTTGAACTAAAAGATCTAGCAAGAGCAAATAAATTGCAGCCAGGGAACAAGCAACTTGCAATAAGTCGAACAAACACTACATCGGGTTGGAGGAAACCTTAGTTTACATTATACCAAAATGTTTTGCATAGTATAGTTTTACATCAATATAAAAATAGAGACAACAATACCGCTCAGATCCTATACTAAAATATATAAAAGCAGAAGTCGTACAAGAAAACGACAACTCTTCTTTGGGACATGTGTATACACACTAGAAAAGGTCTTTTAACATTTCAAATATTATTTAAAAAAAACAACAAAATATTTTGCCCAATTATGTTCATAGCCTATCCTTTTCTATACCGGAGTGCTAGAGAAAAAAAAAACAAGAAACAGAGATGCATATTTATTCTTGGAAATCATCACTAGGGCTACGAGAATAGCACATTGTTATCGTCGTTTTGACTCTCGAGCGTGTATCTGTTGATCTCTCATATACTTTTACATAAAGTAAATGGTTCTTGGTTGATTAACTGTGTCTGTGTCGGATATATACTCGTGAGTCAAAACAATGAAAAGAATATGCTGTTGTCATAGGCCTAGCCATCACTTATCACGACCAAAGGGCACACGTGAATAAAGGTTAATGAATGTACGGTTGTAGTGTAGTCATTGTTAATGCTAAAATTAAGGAGAATTGATAATTTGTGAAGATGGCCGAAAAAGAATTCAAATTAGCTACTATGTTGTATTCAACCGGAAAGCAGTCAAGCGGAACAGTGCCCAACAGGCAGAAAGTCTGAGAAAGAAGCTTTGTTCGTGGAAGTTGCGTTAGGATGTAGGTACAGATACAGAGTGAGAGTACTTTTATATAGTAATTGTTACTAGTCGAGGGTTTTTTTGTGACAAGAGGACGGTAGATTTAAGTTTAGTCGAGCACTTGCCATGAAAATAATGATAGAAGAGAAACATGCTGGTAAGGTCTTTTTCTGTGGAAAGAAGGTTACAGGGAAGAGAAAATAGCATCAGTTATTTGGTTTCAAGCTGGTTTTGAACTCTTTTAATGCTGATAGGGAACGCCAAGCAGATCCTTCCCAGATGTAGCAACAATACTCCATTTCATAGCATACCTGACTCTTATACAACAAGTGGAATACATCGACAGTAAGATATCTTCTGGGAAGGTAGAGTGATCCAACCATTTTTACAGCGTCCTAAATACCAGATTTTATATCTGTGTTATATTCCAAATCAGGAAGACAAGATGCTTCCCCAAGTCGAGAGCCATTCTTTTTACTTGGAGCGTGATGGAGGTCAGAGCGATTATGATGAAGGAGAGAAACTTCGTTTTGAATGCATTAAAATTATCCATCCACCTTTTTCTCCATTTCACCAATTCTTAAAATCGAAGAAGAGGGAATCAGGAAGATTTAGGTCATTGCTGGCCTTTGAAGTGTTGCAATAAATTGCAGTGTCGTCTGCAATAATGTCTACGAATGATCTAAGAATTAGTTAGACTCTGTAAATATAAAAATATCCACGCCAATTCCATTGTAATTGGAACGTTTCGGCCCATAACAAATATCCATCATAAATGATTGATCAGATAATTTTGAAAAATGACCAGTTGTTAAAAACGAAAAAAACATGTTAATATGCAGTCTGATTGTCTAAAATTAAGAGAATTCAAAGTCTAACTGAAAATATTAATAAAATTAGATGACTATAATAACAATAATAATAATAATAATAATAATAATAATAATAATAATAATAATAATAATAATAATAATAATAATAATAATACAGAATGGAAAGTGTAAGAAAATTGAATAACTTTACTAATAATTTAATTAATAATAAAAAAAGTATAGAAGCATAAAACTATTTGAATACTATAGAAATAGTGGTGAAAAATGAAAACATACTTTCATATTTAAGTAGGATGAATGAAAATATTTAAACATTATATATTTATTATTATAAAGTATTTGTTCATGGTTATACATGAATATAAAAATATAACATATTTTGAACGCCTTTAGAACATCGTACGTTAATAAAATATATTATGCCGAAATATGTAAGAGTAAAATTATAAAAAGAAGAGAAAAGAAAAACGCATCATACAAAGTTTGGATGAAAAAATACGGAAGCCATTGAAATTTACATAAGTAATCTCAATTTATAATATTTTGATTGCTTATATTCCTCTCTAGAACAAAGTACACTAGGTTTTATTGAACACATGCCACCTACAAACTTATTACGTCTAGGTTATTAGCAACTATATTGTTTGTACTCTTCAATGCCATTTTACACACATTTATTCGTAATAGTAAAATCCTACATTACATAGTAAGGGCAATATCATCCCAGTCGCAAGCATCTATAATCGAAGTGGTTATTATTTTTCTCTATAAATAAAAAAAAATACTCTTACCTCCTTCAGTCAACCTCGGGAAGTATTCTGCATTTTAGACATATAAGGGGTTGCACCCTTAATATCTGGATGATATAATTTCGTACATAACCTAATCTTTCTAGATCCCGATTCAATAAATACTGATTTCTCCCTTTTCAGATAACGCCGATCTTATTGGCTTAGAAATGACTACTCGTAAATTCCAGAATGTAAATCTTTCAAAAAGCAAAAAGGCTACAGAGATTTACGAAGACGGCTTCCATCTATACAAGAGCAAATTGTTTTAAATAAAATACGCAAGATACAATCGTCCGAAGATGATAGCTATTATTTCTTTTTTCTTTTCTAAAAGCTGTATAAACCTTTCTTTTTTAGTACGATTGACTAAAATTAATTTCTTAATAAAAATTAAAACAGCCGATTACGCAACTGTTATAGTTGAGACCTGGATTTTGTGTAATAATTATTATTACATGTTTTGTTTTTATTTTTAAACGCAAATAGATCACAAAACAAAATAATTTTTTTGCCTAATTTTATTAATAGTAGTTTTTTGAGTATATATATTTAAAAACGTTTGTGTGTACTTCAAACACGTTTAACTATTATTGAATGTGTTTTTATATGAAAATAGGTGTCAAAACCAAAAAAAAAAAAAAAAATGCTTAAATTCACGCTATTTTACTTTCTTTTATATATATATATATATATATATATATATATATATATATATATATATATATATATATTATAAAAAGAATAAAAAATGCCCGTGAACACTATTTCTTTAAAAATTATTAAAAAAAAAATCTGATTCTGTTGTATGAAATTAAAATTTATAAACGTTTACATTGTTTCAAATATAAAGTGTTCTATTTATACTATATACTATTTATATATATTGTTTCTTTTTTCTGCTTATTTAAACCTGTCACGTTCCGAAACACCGTTTACATGTTTACGTGGTAACGTACAGGTTACTACAGGAATTTGTTTCTTTTTAAGTGATAGAGAGTTCGAGAGTATTTTGCCACCTAAACCTCAGTCTTGCCAACAAAATACCGTACCCTCAAACATACCCTGACCGCCAGATTTGTAAGCACGATCTGAACGACACTGCAACCACCAGTTATCTGTTCGTTTAGATTATTTGCGCGTGGGAATCCTGAGAGCGATTATCAACATTACATTTCGGGAAAATTTTGTGACAATCACATCCCGCTCACAAAATGGGGTGTCTATTCCTAAAGCCGTTCTAAACATAGGGAGGCTGGGATGTCCATTTCGAAAGCTGTTCTCAACATAAGGAGGTATGGGGTGTCTATTCCGAAAGCCGTTAGGTAACAACTTCAACACTCGTACTTTAATTTTTACGTAGGTCATACTAGTTAATTATAATGGAAGAAAAATCGAAAACGATAGAATTTATATTAAAAGACTCAGATATCTTACTTATACAATATAAAAATTGATGAAAGTAAAATTTAGTTTGTAATATTATACAAAGGATATAGCGTCAATTAATTCAATCAGAGTATGTTCCCTGAGCGTTATGATTTTAACATTGGAATATTACTGTTAACAATGCTTTATAGATGAGGAGGAATTAATCTCTCATTAAGGTCTTTAGAAGACCATCTATATAAGAGAATTAATTTTATGTTTCTATGATGCTACATTTTAGCTTTAACTTAATACCAATCCCTTATGATGAAGATTGCATTCATACATTTAATAATGTGTTTTTGTTTTATTTTTGCAACTTGTGTAATGTATTATCGCATGTGTTTTTCTTCATAACCACAGGAACATATTCACACTGCACACTGTATATATATATATATATATATATATATATATATATATATATATATACAGAGAGAGAAAGAGAGAGAGATGGAGAGAGAGGCGGGATGAAAGGGGGGAGAAACAACTACACAATGGCTATTGTTCGGATATAGAAGGGACAGAAACACTTGATATGTCGACATCACTTAAACAATTATAGTGAAAACTGAAAAAGGGAAACATAAATAAATGTATTTAATACCTCATTGTCCATTATTCTTTGGCACAGCATGGTATATTTCTGCATTATATTTGACCTTTTATAAATTATCGCTCTCTTTTCAATCTGTCTTTATGCACACGCACACACACACAAACACACATACACACATATATACATACAAACGTACATACATGCATATATATACATATATACGCATAATTAAAACCATGTAAATATATAATGCAAAAATGTATTCCTGCGTACAATCGGATAATTTCCATTCTCTCAAATGTGTCAGTATGTTTCTATAAAACATAATGGTCACATCGTATCAAAAAGCTCTCTTCAAAATTGGTCAAAATATCAATCATTGTCAATATTCCAAGAAATATTTTAGGATTTCTAAGTAAAAAGATTACGTCAAAAATGGGGGAAAAGTAGAAAAAACACACTATGAGCATATGTTATGTGTAACATAAACAACCTTTAATTTGCTTTATATTTAACCAATTAAGTCTCGCATATAATATCGTCCTGTTTTTTACTTTTACTTCTTGGCCAGAAACTTCCGGTAAATTTTTACAGTTTAACAGAATTTCACTAGACCGTGTGAACTGAAGATATGCTGTCTTACGAATGACTTATATTCTCGTTGGGCCTACGGAAACGTGAATGGATATGCTATGCTACACGGACTTTCAAGCGTTGAACTGTCGACCAACATAGTTAGCAGTGAATTAACACCTTGCTTTTAGTTAATTTATTTAAAAAACGTCGATTAAAATCGTTTAAAAGCACTTAAGCATACCCTTTCGCTGATATTGAGCTTGACTGATAGTTGGTTTTAGTAAGGCTTCTATCACGGGAGGCACATGTTACACCATATGACGGCTATAATGGTGGTATTTTTTATTAATATATTTTGAAGTCATTTTAGTGGTGCCATGTGCTAGTAGATGTTGGTACATGTAACGGTTGAGGAATTTATTTATTGCGGACTATTGTCCTAATTTTTTTTAGTTGTTTAAAAAAATTATAAATAATAATCATCGCAGAAATGAATTCCAATTAATAAAATTAGATATATACCATTCGGTACCGACTCGACCATGGAAGGTCAAATAATAAAAAAAACCAAGGATTTATAAGATCAAAACATCTAACCTTGATCGCTCTTTGGGATCCATGGTGCAGTGGATAGAGACGTTGAATCCCTACGGTACCAGGTGAGCATAGTTTGAAGATAGCGGTTTCAATCCTACCCAAAGCCGGTCAGAGGCTTACTAAGCGAAAACGTGGTGAAACGACAACAACTATGGAAGGCAGTAATTACTGAGGATGCAGTAAGGAGATTTGGAGATCATATCCCGTTTCTTTTACCACCTGGCGAAGACCAGGGGAATAGTTGGCGGAAACTTCATGAAACAGCAACTAAAAAAGATGAGGATAATAGTCCGAAATAAATTAATTAATACTAGTCCTAGTCATACTGATTTTTTCAATGAACCCGGACACACATGTATTACACACCCTTTCAAATAAACTACATAACATGTTTGTACTGAGACATTAAAAAAGTGCAAAGTATGATACTATAAATTTGAGTTGAAAAATTAGGAAGGAAACAAAAGAATACGTGAACATTGGAAAATAAACACAAAAAGACAATTTACATGAATTCATTTCGAGTAAAATTGTAGATTTTCAGTAAAAGCAAAGAAAAGCATTAGAAGAAAATGTGTTAATGAGCTAGAAAAGGAAAGGAAAGGAAACTTTGTACTGATTCGAATATTTACTGTTGCTTCATTGACTGCAGACAATCAGAACCAGGAAATGTTGATCAGCAGGGTAAGGCGTGATCAGGCGGAAAAAAGAAACTAATGATGACAGTTTTATCACTAACACCGCTTGGCCATTTTCTGTCCACCAACCCGCTGACTGACAATTGTACTAAAAGGAACAACTGCAACTAAGCACTCGGCATCAATTCACACACAAAAAAGTAAATTGATATTCATCGTGTCTCATACTGATGTGCTAAAATCACTTTCACAAATTCATCAGTTAATGTCGGCCATTTGCAATTTAGTGCTGTTCAGAGGATCACTTCCTGATTCGTGTTAAATCAAGCATTAGTGGCGAACGAGGCTGAACTCTATTCTTCTTGTCCTAATAATAATAAATCGTGAATATATATTAGTTTTCTTTTGCTTGACTTTCGGAGACCGTGTTTGTTGATCTTTAGTGTTATTATGTTCACAGACGAACTTACATCTCTCAGAGACGTTTTGTCTAACAGTCGAACGATCGGCCTGTTTGTCTGTAACAGATAAGTTTAAAATAACATGCACTTTAGTGTTATACATTTATCATTCGAATAGAACTAGACATCATATAATGCGCTGTTTTAGTATATTATTAAATAATTATTTTTCTTCATTACTAATGGATCACTGCTTTTGGACCATTTGTTGATAAATGATTGTGCGATGAATGCCTCCACGAAAGCATCGAAAGCGATTAGTTGGATGAGCACAAGTTAACTTAAACATAATTTGTCATGAAAGAGCATGCAGTACGATTTTGGTTTACATTAGATTTTAAATATATATTCGAGTCTCTTAAGAAGAACATTCGTGTTGCCTTGTTTTATATAGCTTGGATGTTTGAGGAAATATCTTTTTATAGAAGTTTCGTTTGCTTGCTATTTAAAAAAAAACAGATAGAGTAATAAATGTTTTTGTTTTTTGCTGTGGTTTTCGCTGTAAACATTTTTGTAAGAGGGTTACTGTGATTGGAACTTATCGCCATCTTACAACGAAAATGATATTAGAGAACTTGGTCAGCGTAATCGTTTCTATGTTAGAAAGGCTGCAGGGACAAGGAGCGATATTATGCTACTAGATTGCGGAGTCGATTGTATCGTTTAGATTATTCGGATACGACTTCGCATGAGTCGATTGTATACTCTGTTAAGACAGTAAAAAGGGCTTTAAACGATTGCAATTTAGTATGAAACTAGACTAGGTACCTGGCGTTGCCCGGGTGTTTTGGTGGTGTGTATTGAGCAAAACAAAAAGTGGTGGGAAGCAGACAGGCTCAAACCCGTGACGCGAAAGCGGAAAAAAGTGTATAAAATCTGACGTCTTACTGCTACTTCACGACGCGACCGGAAGTCTAAAGCATTCAAAGTTAACCTAGTCAATCAAAAATAAAAGATGACTTGCAGAAATGTTACTTTTAAACCTCCCCCTAAAGCAAGGTCGTTTTTAATGTGGGGAGGATGACTAGCTCCCCCAGGAAAGGGGCACTCTGACAATATCCAAATAAATAATAATTGTCTCAGTATGAAAGGTTTCCTCTATATTGACCAAGGACAAATTACAGAGCAGATACTACCTGGCCCTAAGGCAGATAGATAAGAAGATAAGCGGCTGTGTTCCAATCCCAAAATGCGTTATTTATACGTAAAAAGACAAACAGACAAAAAAACGGCGACGGCAAGGTTGGAATTTTGTTTAACTCGATCAAACAAAAAAAAAAAGATAAAGATAAAGATAGAGACGATGTCCTATTGTGAATGCGAATTTTACGATCTGGGTAATATGCGAAAAATTATCGCGGAATCTAACCGACGCGAGAAGCCCTTGAAAAAGACTTTAGTAGACATACCCAAACGCTCGCGCCCATTTTCCACTTTATATAACAGATACCGATGCAACAAACCTCTCAAATTAGACATGTCTATTCACCGACGTTCAGTAGTGAATGTTAATTTTACAAACTCCACATTACATAATCCATATATTTATTAGACAATCGTTTAGGGATATTATAGTACTTATTCGATTGCACCATGTACTACTAAAAGAATATGAACAGAGGCAACAGCTACAGAAATAATGAGGAGAATTTCCATATGTTTACTTGAAATAAATTTGCTGAAAAATATGTTTATATAAGATTATAAGAGGTTAATACTGCAGTCGGTTGGGAAGTAAGCCTCTGGTATCTCGTTTCACAGAATCTATGCTCAATGAAAGAAACATTTTAATAACAGTTTTAAATAAGTAGACAGATAAGAAGACACTGCATCTATTACTGGTAGATATGTAGTCACTGCCCGTGATATACTATTACATTAGCTATTCTGAAGTCGAAACTTTCAACTATCTTTTATTATCACAATACTATTTCGGACTATTTAATGCTCAATCTATAGATGTTGAACGTAATATATGTTCTGATTCATAAGAACATCCCTCCAGGAAATACCTGCTGATTTTAGCAGGCGAGTGTTATATATCTCCCGTTGCATATATTAATATATTTTCATTCGTCTTGATAGTATTCACCCACGTATTATCTACATTTTGGGGTAGTGTAGTGTAGGCTCATTGCCATATATCCTAACAAAATAATAAGAATATAATGATTAAGTCAAGGCCTTTAGAAACAATGGTTGGATTCATAAAAACAGCAAAAACGATGGACTTTTTGCCGCTTAATATAAAACCACGCGAACATGTTTCTGTATTTATTTTGTTTTTTCAGTTACCTGACACATAGATGAACCTCGACCTTTTACTGTCGTTCTACCCGAATCGTCACCTTTCATATTTCCGGCTTCTGTTAAAAAAGAAAAAATCATTTGTTAAATGTCATCTCTTTTTTTGTCAGGAGAAAAATGCAATAAACGGTTGCGTTCTGGGAAATGTCATATGCGGACATCTTTACATTTTTCTCAGTCGAATGCGCAAACATCTCAATACTTGACGGAAGACGGCCTTTGTATGGGAAACCCGTTCAATAATGTGACTAAGAACACAAAACATCATTGAATCAGCACAGGAATAATATGTATTGACATCATAAAGATGGACAAAACGAATCTCGCGTGATTGCCATGTGTACACACCCATTCGCACATTACATGTTTATATAAAGTTTAAATCTAACTAAATGCAAAAAACCCGGAGTTGGCGTCAGAATAATTAGGCATTGGACATATACAGGTATCTATGCTATTTAAAATCATTTAAAAATAGCAATTCTCTTTAATAAAGGTGTTAGTAAAATGATCAAAACATTAAAAAACAACAATCCAAATGACACTTATCGGTATATATATATATATATATATATATATATATATATATATATATATATATATATATATATATATATTATGGCTACGTAAAGACTAAATTTAAACTTGTTCGAAAACATTATTTATTTTAGATTGTGAAATTAAAAAACTAAAACAGAATGTGTCAGCTGACCGGTTTCGAAGCTCGCTCTACAGAGCTAAAATCGAGCTTAATTACGTTTTAAAAAAGGGGGGGGGCAATGAATCGGAGATGAAAAAATAGGGGGGAATATATGTATAAAAAGGGGGATTAATTATTAAATAGAAACTAGATTAAGCCCTAAGATATTCTCTTTTTGTTTCCAAAGAGAAGGTCTAAGAGTCTTAATATATATAGTTTCTAGAACTTTAAGATGATAAAGGGTTAGGTTGGAAAACTCGTCCGCACTAAAATTCAAAGCGCAAATAAGATTATTTGTAAAGTGCTCTATTATAGATGAGCCATAGGTATTGTTACAAAACGTCCGAAGGTAGGTAGTTTCTATTTCAAATTTTGGATGGGACATGTTGTTTTACCCTATTATCTAATCTTTGAGACGTCCGCCCGACGTAGCGCAACCGCAGCTACATTTAAATAAATAAATAATAGAATTGTTAGATTTGTTTTTTTGTTTGTTTATATACATATATTCCCCCCTACTTAAACCACTAACCTAGTCTTAAAACAGATCCTTTGTTCGATAAAATGCATGCCCATTGGCTGATAGGAAGGATCGTGGTGGATACTAGAAAGCTGATTGGCTAACTAAATCCTCAACAGAAGAGGACTATATAAAAACGATAAACAACCACAGAATTCCCGCATAAGCCTGAGGAATCCTAGAGTGGATGAAACGCCGAATATTCAGTGTAGCTTAATCGCGATATATATTTTATAAATTAATACACACACACACACACACACACACACACACATATATATATATATAGAGATAGATAGATATAGATAGATAGATAGATAGTAGTATGTAAGTTATATATATATATATATATATATATATATATATGCCATATATATTTTTATAACTTACGACTAAGCTCTACGTATGTATTGAGCACTGTTGAACTAAATATTAAAAATTTACGCATAAAATTATATTTCGTATATTAATTTGTGATTTAATAAAGTAGTCATATATATATATATATATATATATATATATATATATATATATATATATATATATATATATATATATATGGAAAGTGATGCACGATATACTATTGGCGAATTAAGCGATGCTCTTTGTGTAAACAAATCGAGATTAGGTATTCGCACGATGTCAAAACGTCGTTAATTCACTGCCTGAAAAGAAGCTGCTGATTGGCGTAATGGTTCCAAACCTTGAGGTGGTCGTGTTTCGATTCTGGTTTGAGGTAATTGCCTGTCTAGCCGCGCTGATGAGCTGTAATACAGCGAAACCGTACTGTATGTGGATGACTTTATGTATACATATTTGTGTTTTTTCTGTATTGATATTAATAATAATATATAAAAAAACATTTTCATTTACTTGAAAAGAAAATACAACTTTGTTATATATGGATAGTGGCAATGCATTCATCTGCAAAATATATAGCTTAGTTACATAACCTTTTAAACATTTATTTTGATACATCCCTTATTTGTGTTTTTGGTTTTGTCATAATATGATCAGCTTTATTCATGCAGATATTCTACATGATTTATAATTGCGTAATATTTGCGTAAAAAGCTTATACTAAAGACAAAGCTCTTTCTATATATATTTACGTATGCGTATATATATATATATATATATATATATATATATATATATATATATATATATATATATGTATATAATGTTGCCTACCAAATAGCTCTGTTAGTTTTTGGTCTACAGACATAGAACCTTATGTATAGTGTGTTCGAACTCATGCGAAACTTTATATTTAGGTTTTAGCCACGAAAAAACCGTACAAAAGTGAGAAAAATATCAAATTTGCTAGGACAATATCGAACGACAGCATTACTAATATGCATGCATCACGTAATAGTTATATGTTCATGTTCTGAACATGCCTTAATAGCTCAGGCGCTAACCTCAAGAGAAAAAGTAAAATGTAAGTTTCACGTATTAGTTTCGATACTCGCTTGTGGCGCACGGGCATTTTTTTTAAAACTTTTCAAATCATTACAATATATATTGGGTCAAATATAATATAATAATAAATACGAAATCTACATAGATTTCTAATTGCTACATTAATAAAATTACATTAATTTGTAATTACTACATTAATGAAAATTACATTAATTTGTAATTCCTACATTAATGAAAATATCATGTTTAAGCGTATTTTACGACTGCACAGAGCCGGGCGATCTGCTAGTATATATATATATATATATATATATATATATATATATATATATATATATATATATATATATATATATATATATATATATATATATATATATTAGAACAGCAAATTTTTAAAATAATGAGAAAAACGTGAACCATACTCGAATGTTAAAAAATAAATAAGTCGATTTTAAAAAAAATCACGAAATATAATATAACCCAAGAAAAAGAGAACACTATTCGGATGTTATAAAATAAATAAGTCGACGGGTATTTTTATATTAGTAAGTTCATTTTACGATAAAAGAAGATATACCAATTAAAATCGCCGTAAAACATTTAATTTATCTGTTCGCATATTTAAAAACTAAACCTTATCATAAGTGACTTTTGCAAGGCTTTTATCGTCAAGCCCGAATACCAGCTGACGTGATATTGTAAACCAATACAGAGGGAATTTGATGAACGATATTGTTATTTTTTTATAGAATGCTAGTCTGAAAAATACAAATAATACACATAATCAATCTTCATCTAAAATATTCAGAAACATTATATCGGAGGTTAAATTATTATTTTCAACATAATATATTCATTGTAAAAACTCGACCTTGTGGTATTTGTAAATTAGCCGATTAGTAAGATTCCGGGGTGACCTTTTCTTAGTAATAATTGTAATCGTAAGGATATAAGATCGATTTAGCCAGTGAAGATAAAATTTAAAGCGAACTATATCATGCGTTTTTACGTTTTATCTTCAAGTTTACAAGTTAAACTTTTGAAATGTTTTGTTGATGAGTTGAGAGATGAGAATAATATTGAAAGCAGACCTTGCTTATTGTAGATCAAGGTGACATTCTTTGAGAAAAAAGTTCAGATAAAACTTCACATTGCGTAAACATATTTTTTACAAAAGGAGTTGCTTTACAATAAAGCCAATTTGTCGATGTTACGAAATACCTTATCTCACGCAAGGCTTAGAAAATCGGTTAATGACGTAAATTATTTCAATAGTAAAAAATCGACATATAACTTGTCAATAAATCTATAAATTCCTCATTACACAGACTATATATAAACACATACATTCACACAAACACACACAGAAACATATATATATATATATATATATATATATATATATATATATATATATTATTTTATGTATGTACACAATATTTCATGTGAACATTTTGAGTGTTTACGTTACCCGTGCTCGATACGTAAGTAGAGCGAGGTATTAAGTTTGAAACACACGCACACACAAACATATACACACACACACACACATATATATATATATATATATATATATATATATGTGTATATATTACAGTGTGTGTACTTTACCATGTATATAATAAAATAGAATTAAAGAATATGAATAGATTTTTTATATAGACACTTATCAGGATATGAGAACCTCAACATATAAGAGCGGAGTTTAAGATACAATATAACTTAAGGCAAAACAAAGTAAACATAAGTGCATATAATAGCATTTGACAGTTCGATAACGAGACACCTCATAAAAAAGAGTTATAAACACTATTTATGCTTAGACATTCCAATGTTTCTCATCAGAAGAGAAAAGAGATAGGAAAATGTATTAGCTTACTAAGAGTAATTTAGGATCTTAATGTGGAATTTTAAATAAACATAAAATAAAAAATAACATAAAGTAACGACAGATAAAGTATGAAACGTAAGCATACCCCCCCCACAAAGTTGAGAGGTAGAGTGACTGTTATATAGGTTGGTGTTTTGAGATCGGGCAAGGTTCTTAAAAGGGGATGCATTAGAGGGATTAGAGTATGTGAGTAAAAGCATATAGAGGAGGATGAAGTGAAAACAGCTATGATGGAAAAACGTACAAAAATAAGATGACATAGTTGGTAGGAGGATAGGAAGAGTAACTAAAATAACGCAATAAAAATAAATAAATAAATAAGAATGAATCATTTATTCATTATTTGCGGACTATTATCCTCAACTTTCTAAGAAAAATAATTAAATAAAATAAAGAATACACATTATTCATTTCAAAAGTAATTACAAATTAAGTCAATAATAATGAATTAATTTTAGATGCTACAGAATATCATATTTTTGGTAATTGATATGCAGGTTAACATTTAACCCGTTTAAACCCGTATATTATTATTATTATTATTATTATTATTATTATTATTATTATTATTATTATTATTATCATTATTATTCCACCTTAATAACCCTTTAAGTTTTTCAATCTCTGGTCCCGCTCCCACCTCGCTAAACTTTTACGAAAAACACTCGTCTGGTCGAAACCACTATCAATACTTTCATACACTCCTTGTCGTGCCTAAACCTAAATGTGGATTCCATGAACAAAGCTTATTTCATAGAACTTCACGCCTGTGGAACTCTCTTCCAATTGTCTGCTTTCAAGCTGGCTACAATCTGATTGACTTCAAGTGCAACGTAAACAAGTTCTTGATGAACCGTCTCCCTAAGTAATCCAATTTACGAAATTCTCACTACTTATGTCTACTACGCTATAGTAATATTGACTAGTGTATACCCATTAACCGTTATCTTCGAGTGACCTCCAAGCCTTGATAATGGTAATTCCTGTGTAAAAAAAAAAACAAACAAAAACAACAAAAAACAACGATAACTCTGCCAGCTGAATCAGGTAATTCAATAAAAATTTATGCCCCACTGTCAAATTTGTAAGTATATCCATTATCCCTTTCTGTAATTTTAAGATTCTCCATATAAATAATGACTAACTACTCCCTATACATGTAGGTCTAGTAAACGATCCCGCCTCCCTCCACCCATAATCTATTTTTTGTATCGCCCTTCCCACCTTTCACATCAGGCCGAGAAAGATTTATTCACTTGTTAGTGAAATACACAACGTTAATACTTTACCCTACATATATCTTTACTCCTTCTCTTTTAATCGTTTCTGTCTCTCTCTTTCTCTTTGATGTGTTTCTCTTAGATTTATGTTAGATTTTACTTTTCTATTTTATCTAGCCATTCAATTTTTCTTTTGTCTTTCATTAAGGTAGATATATACAGCATAATCACGTTAAAACACCGGGTTTCGCTCGATCATCGAAGTCAAGGAACGTTAAAACTGATAAGTAATGAATGGGTGACCATTTACGACTTCCAGGCGCTGTATGTGGTCTCCGCCTATCTCTGCGTTGTTTCCTGTCGTCCTGTATTTATCCTTATCACTGGGCTCAAACAATGCCGATGTAGGAGAGGTGTGGTTGGTGATTGTGCAACCCTTCCTCACAACTACACGCGCAGCTGCACCTACAGTAGGCATCCTTTGTCTTTCGAGACTGAACGGAGGCATCGAACGTGGATATCTCTAACGTTCTCCCCCCTCACCGAATCTTGGTAAGTTCTATATCATATGGCCGGTTTCAAGTTTACAAGACGTCTTTACTTCGTCGAAGTATATTCAGTTGCGAAGTTAAAACATGTTGTGGCGTATTTTTAACTCTGAAACGATAACCTAATTTTGCACTTAATAGTAAATACTCCTACAACAAGAATGTTGACGTCTTCCCTATAAAAGCATTATAATCTCAGAATTCTTATTGATATCCATCTGAATAAAAGCTGTTAATAGATTTTTACTCTCAACACGATGAAGCTCTGCCTGAGGAGTATGTCGTCTTATTTTCTTGCCAGATACGTATATACATTTATTTGAGTTTTTATTTATTTAAATGGGTCTATTATTGTTATTGATTGTTTAGGCTCGCCTAGTACCATTTTTGAATACGTTTATATTCTGCGCAGTGAATGGCAATACATCCACCTCCATGATAAATCAGACATTTTATATAATTAGTTGTGCGGACATCTTAAATATTATGCTACGCTCAGTACATTCATTGAAGTTTCTGATCTGAAGAAGTAACATCCTTCATTTTACTTGTTGCGATGATGTTATTTAGTTTAATTTGAGCACTTTTGTTACAAAGTGGTTTCAAATGATTAAGTGTATCTTCAAAATAGTATATCTATATAGTTAATTCGGAAATATGTATTCTATATAATAGAGAGAAGTAATAATGTTTTAAGTAAGCTATTGAATTCTCACGTTTCTAGTTCGATAACAGATATAGTGGGGTTGGGACTCACTTCCTGATCAATCAATAATGGCTGATTAGAAAGGGTGCGGTGAAAACTAGAAAGCTGATTGGAGATAGAAGGTGCGTATATAAAAACGCGAGACAACCACAAAATTCTCGCATGAGCCTGATGAATCCTATCGTGGATGAAACGCGGAATATTCTGAGTAGCTTAAGCACCATATATATTTTATAACTTGCTACCTAGCTCTAACTACGTATTGAGAACTGTTGGAGTAAATACTTAAAGTTTACGCGTGAATTTATACTTTCGTATATTAGTTTATGTGATTAAATGAAGTAGCTATATATATATATATATATATATATATATATATATATATATATATATATATATACGAGCAAAAGTACTCGTCGCTGACTGGGTTAAAAAACAACCTACAGAAAATGGACTCTGATTTATGAAAGTATATGTTATGAAAAGAATGCTTGTAAATTTGGGTTGAATTTTGGGGTATCAAAATCAAAGCAAATATGATGAAAGTAAAAATAAAATAGATAAACCCCATTATTTATTATACCATACCTGTTCACACTGAAACACGCATCACAATATTCTGTGGATCTATATTAAAAAACCTTGTTAAACTTTGTGACATATTTCCATTCTATGGAGGTCAAATGCAAACGAACACCCCATAATTTTATTATACCATATTTCTTCAAACTGAAACATAATTACCAAAGTATACTCACGCAGATAGATATGAAAAGTCTTTATAAATGTTTGAGCCTATTTCCATTCTCTGGTGGTCAGGCGCGAACGCAGACCCCACAATTTTATTATACCATCCCTATTTAAGTTAAAACATATTTATCAAAGTATTATTATGCACATCTATATCAGAAACACTTGTAAACGTTTTTTTTAATTTTTAAATTTTTTATTTCCATCTTTGTGGACCAGGCGCAAACGAGGACTCCACAATTTTAATAAACCGTTCTGCCAGATCAAACATACCTATCCTGTGTTTCGAGACAGTTTCTATCATAATATGTAATCAATTTTTTTTTTAATAGTCAATTATATAGGAACCTATACGTGGCCAAACACACACATACATTCAGCTTTATATTATAGATATATTTTATCTATATATCTATAAAAACAGAGATGTGTGTGCCACAGACGATTTCTGATTGGTTAATCCAATAATCACATCTCCTAAAAAACTATGGTTCGTAGGCTCTTAATTTTACCATAAAATATTATGGCTTTATTTATTGTCCATCTTGGAAGGGTTTAATTTTTTTCTAACTTGCCATTTACAAATTAGAAAAATACGAAACTAACTTACAATCTAAAAATCGAACCTCCGACTCAACGTCCGCCATTCAGAAAGCAAACGCTGGACAGATTATTAGTACTACTACTACTACAAACACTACAGCACGAAAACACGCGCACACACGCACACACACTCACGTCCACTACCGTCCTTGGCTACGTCACGTTGTTATGGCAACACGATAAATACACAGTAAATTTTATTTTCTTCATTTCTACGCAAATATTACGCAAATGTAAATAATATAGAATATCTGTATGAATATAATTACACGTAATAGTTAAATAAAGATGATCATCGTATAAGAGAACCGAAAAAAAAAACTAATAGGGAATTTGTATAAAGTTGTATTTTCTTTTTAAATAAATAGAAAAAAGGGGTGTTGATAAGACTATCGATACTTATACAGTTTAGTGACGACATCAAAAAATGGAAATATTGAAACAAACATTTTATTGTACGTAACTGTTATAGACTGAAGTTCTCCGAGAAAAAATTTCACTTCATTTGATCAAGTAGTTTGTTCTTACAGCGAAAAACAATTATTTATCACGACGACGTCAACGTGGCCATTTTGGAAATGTACCTAGCAGAATACCTCCATTTTATGCCAAATTTCGCAATCTAGCCTTTTTTTTCTCGCCATATTGAGATGCGCACAACACATCTGCAATTTTTTTACGTTTTTTTTTTTTTAAATCTGGAATTTTTTTGCGTATTTTTTTTTTTTTAAATAAGAATACTATTGAATATGCAAAGAAATTGAAGAATGCAAAGAATTGAAGAATTTTTATACGAGATTATTTTCGAAACATGCCCAGTTGGACACGCATGGATAACTTCGAAACTTCGTTTATTTACTTCTGTTACAAATTAAAAAAAACAAAAAACACTCCAAACATGGCATCTGTCTTCGCAAAAAAAAAAAAAAAAATCTCATTCTGGTGGGGGGGGGGAAAGGGCTAGATTGGCCTAAAATGGAGGTATTCTGCTATGTGCGGCAGTTACCTGCCCTTGGGGAATTCCTGGGCCTGCAATAACATTTCCAAAATGGCCACGTTGACGTAGCCGTGATAAATCATTGTTTTTCGCTGTAAAAAAAAACTACTTGATCAAATGAAGTGAATTTTTTTTCGGAGAACTTCAGTCTATAACAGTTACGTACAATAAAATTTTTTTACAATATTTCCATTTTTTAATGTCGTCACTAAACTGTATAAGTACCAGACTATCAATACACACAAAAAAATATAGATTTATTTTTGGGTAAAGTTCCCCTGGGGTTTCCTTTCACTTCAGTAAATAATGGTATTTTGTTATATATATATGGCGTACTATTATCCTTATATATATGATGTTGCTGTTTATATATATGTATAAGTGATAGTGTCTGTGTGTGTCTGTGCGTCTGTGTGCATTTCCCTACGCTAAAACTCTGTCAATTTTAAGCCTACAGATTCGAAATTTGATATACAGGGTACTGAGATTTGGGAAATCGATGTGATAGGTTTTCGACAGAAATTTGGCGATTAAGTGGTCAATATTCAACAACTAGACCTTTGAGAACTCTACCAAACTCCTCCTACAATTTAAGGTCTGAACACGTGATATTTTATATATAGATTCCTTGGACATGGATCTAACTTATTAACTTTACTTGATCCCTAAACAATAAATGTTAAGAGGTCATAATAGGGGTCAAAGTTTAAAAAAATTGACTTTTTTTTTCCTCAGCATACACTTCAAAACACCTGGGCAACGCCGGGCACCGATTGCTAGTATATATATATATATAATATATATATATATATATATATATATATATAACAATATCTATATATATAGATATATTTATATATATATAGATATATAGATGTATTTATATATATACGTAGATATAAATATATTTACATATAGAAATATAGATATAGTAATATATATATATATAGATAGATAGATACATACATACAATTATATATATATATATATATATATATATATATATTTAGCCAGTAGAGTTTAGTTTCCTAGAAGTACATCCAATGAAACAACATGCGCCTACCAAAGAGGGCTCAATGAGTAAACAGAGCAAGTATATGAAATTTATTTATACTAACATTAATGCCTACATATGTGCATACATGTTTCTGTAACCAGCCGCGTTTTGGGATTACGTCTTCAGCCCAAGAATTATCATCGAGAACTGATATTTCAAACAAAAACATTTTCTTATTTCGTTTACAAAGTTAGAATGTAACATGGGTGGGTGTTATGAGTGGGGAGAAGACAAGTGAGGTCTTTGAAGATAATAAACATCTTTTTAATTTCCCTTTTTTATATTCCCTTTTCAAGTTTATCTATCCCATCTTTTGGTTTTTATGGCATAAGTTACTTGAGAATGTAGTATTTTTGTCTTGCGTCCTGTAACTTAAACTATAATCATGCCAGTATGGGTTACATTAGTCGCTTAATGTTCTACTTTCTCAAGCAGTTATACTATTACTAACCTGAATAAATACCTGTATGAAAGTATATTTGAACCAAACGAGTAATAAATTGTTTAGGTGAACCTCATAATAATGTATGCATGTGGATATGTTTGGATGTGTGCATGTATGTATATATGATCTGCATGTATATGTATTATACGTGCGTAGAAAAAATAATGAAAGAAATAAAAAATAAAGGGACAGAAAGATAGAATGAAATAATAATAATAATAATAATAATAATAATAATAATAATAATAAATAAATAGATAAATAGAAGAAAAAAGTAAAAAATGAAAAGTGAAAGAGAAGAAAAGGAAATAAAGAAATAGGGGCGATGAATAAAGATGAAGGTAATTAGTACAATATATAAGCCTTTATACTCCTTTTATATAACCTAAATACTCTGATTTTTTGTCATATGTTATATCGTTATATATCTTACGTATATCTGTGTAACCCGCGAAAGAGTGCTTGCTAAATATGAGGATAGACCTATGGACTTCAAGCTGAATTCACTATAAATTTTTACGTAGTATAAATTTTTACGAAGTAAAAAAACGTACAACTTATGAAAAAAAAAAACAAGCAGGTGGAGGCTGGTAATATAACTTTGCGTGTGGGGTTTGATAGAAAAGAGAACTATGTTGTGAATGAGTTCATTTCTATTTCTATTTTAGATGTATCATTTGGTGGCAGTGTAATATATATATATATATATATATATATATATATATATATATATATATATATATATATATATATATATATACAGTTGTGCCCGATATTATTCATACCCCCCCTTGAAAATTGAGTTTATTAGGTGTAACTTTGTTAGAATTTATTGTTTACGTCCATATTGATACATATTCTTAATAAACCTCTTCTGATCATTTTCGTCATCTTAAAATCTCGGGATACTTGTAATAAAAGAAATATACAGCTATTTATAAAATCTGCAATGTTCAAAATTAATCATACCCCCTTATTTTTTCAGTATTAATCGAGTTTCTGACTGTTTGTTTCCTGTTTGATTCTTATTTTGAATGCTTTTATACAACCTTTGATTAATTTCATTTCGTTTTTTTGCATTTTATCAGAAATTAAAATGATATCAACTGAAAACCAATAAAAGAATAAAAATTATTAGAATGGGGAAGAAAAAAGAGCTTAGTAATGATCTTAGGACTAAAATTGCGAATTCACATAAGGATGGTTTAGGTTAAAAGTCAATTTCCAAGAAATTTGAGGTCCCTACAGCAACAGTACAGAGCATCATCAAAAAATTCCAGAGCCACCACACAACAAACAACTTGATTGGTAGAGGAAGGAAAAGGAAACTGTCTGCTAGAGCCAATAGAGGAATATTGTAAGAAGTGTTAATGCAAATCCAACCACCACTACTAAGGACATTTTAGAAAATCTGGAGTCTTCTGGCATAAAAATATCAAGGCAAACATTGCAAAGGACTCTGCATGAAAATGGTCTGAAAGGAAGAAGACCAAGAAGGACTCCATTGCACACCGGAAAACACCTTGCAGCACGTCTAAAGTTTACTAGGAACCATGTGAATTCTCCAGAGTCCGTTTTCTCAAGTATTTTGTGGACTCACGAAACAAAAATTGAATTGTTTGGCCATATGGATGCTTCTTACGTTTGGAGGAAGAAAGGAGAAGCTTACAACCCAAAGAACACCATACCCACGGTGAAACATGGTGGTGGTAGCCTAATGTTTTGGGGCTCCTTTTCGGCTAGTGGTCCAGGTAGTTTGGTCAAGATAGATGGAACCATGAAGAAGGAGCAATATTTGGAGATACTCCAGAAAAAACATTAGACAGGATGCGGAGAATCTCAATTTAGGACCAAACTGGGTCCTTCAACAGGATAATGATCCAAAACATACTGCCAAAATAGTCAAGAAATGGTTTGAGGATAATCAAATTAATGTTTTGGAATGGTCTAGCCAGAGTCCCGACCTGAACCCTATCGAAAACCTCTGGCACATATTGAAAACTGAGGTTAAAAAGCGGAAACCTAGAAATTTGAGGGATTTGGAGAACTACTGCATTGAAGAATGGTCAAAAATCAGTGTTGATGCTTGTAAAAACCTTGTTGATAAATATCCAAAACGGTTACAGGCAGTTATTAAGAATAAAGGGCATGCTATTGACTATTAGTAAGAGAGGTATGAATAATTTTGAACTAGTGCCATTATTGTTTTTCTTTGTATAATGTTTCAAACTTGCATAATTTATTTATTTGTTGAGTTTAAATTAAATGCTTATGCTTGATTTATTGTTTGAAATCCCTTTAATATTGTCTACCTTCTGGTTTGAGCAATAATCTTATAGAAATCTCAAAGATCCGAGGGGTATGAATAATATCGGGCACAAGTGTATATACATATATATGTCTGTATTTTGTGTAAATATGTATGTATACGTGTATTTATCTATGTATCTGTATGCATGTGTGTGTATATAAATGTATATATATGTGTATATATTTATTTTTTTACTATAATTATTATTAAATACCTACATATATATATATATATATATATATATATATATATATATATATATATATATATATATATGAACTATTAAAATAGGCTGTCTCGTATACGATGATTGTAATAATGTATATTACAAAAATGTATGGCTATCTGGGTATATATGCATGTATGTTGTGTGTGTGTGCATATACGCCCGTGGGAACTGGAGCTGTACGCTGTTTCATATATAAAGGGGTTACCACACTACTGAAGTAATAGCGCACATTATTATTATTATTAGAAAAGGTTTTTTGTATTTTTGCATGTATTGTTGTGTTTTTATGCGTTGTGAGTGAGCGGGTATCTGTGTGTCCATGCGTGTGTATGTATGTGGGTATATACATGTGTCTATGTTGTAATCTATATGTATATGTTTCTCGTATACGTCTGTGGAGATTTGGGGACACGTGTGGATGGGGATGTGTGTTTGCACCTGCGGATGGTCTAACTGTGTGTGTATGTGTTCTGTGTATAATGGTGTGCGTGTGTGTGTATATGTATGTGTGCATGTATATGTGTATGTGTATGTATATGTGTGTTTATATATATATTTTATATATATATGTGTGTATATATTTTTATATATATATATGTATGTATGCATATCTGTTTTTTTTGGGACGTCTGTCCGGTTAGGGTCCCGGGTTTTGGGGTTCCCAATCGACAGACTTATTATTGTTATTATTATTATTGATATTGGTGGTGTCATTAGTATTATAAATATTATAAGAATTATTATTATTATTATTATTATTATTATTGTTTGTGGGATTAATATTAGTTTTGATATAATAACAGTCCTGATGTATGATATCCAGGTGTGTACATGGATGTCTGTGTTTGAGAGTCCGTGCATTGATATAACTGCGTATGTAGGTATAGATGTAAACATGTTATACCTGTATGTGAGCATTATATGTCTATGTATGTGTATATGTGTGTATGTGTATGTATGCGCGGGTGTATCAAGGTGTGGGTGCATATACGGGGGTTTATATATGTGTATGCGTGAGGAGTTTGATAAATTTCGGGGTTTTATGTTTATTTTTATTTTTGGTTTGTTTGTTTGTTTTTATTTTGTTTTGTTTTATTTTTGTTTTATATAAATTATTTTAATTGTAATTTTATTCTTGTGTCGATATAGTTATGGCCTGTTTTCAGTACGTGTGTGTGAGTAAAATACAACGAACAGTGTATATCCGCTCCTGAGTATAGATATAATCGTATTTGTGCTTCTTGTGTGTGTGTGTGTGTGTGTGGGTGTGTGTGTGGGTGGATGTGTTGGTGTATATATGTGGATTGAACGGCACCAGTAAGTACTCAATGCCCATGAGAATTGTATTTAATTTACAGACCGCAAGACAAATATACTACATTCTCAAATACCTTATGCCATAAATACAAAAAGATGGGATAGATAAACTTAAAAAGGTAATATAAAAAATAAAAAAAGATGTTTATTTTCTTCAAAGACCTCACTTGTCCTCTCCTCACTCATAACACCCACCCAACTTACATTCTAACTTTGTAAACGAAATAAGAAAATGTTTTTGTTTGAAATATTAGTTCTCGACGATAATTCCTGGGCTGAAGACGTAATCCCCCAACGCGGGTGATCACAGACACATGTATGCACATATGTAGCCATCAATGTTTGTATGAATAAATTTCACACATATATATATATATATATATATATATATATAACTACTTCATTTACTTACGTAAAATTAATATATGGAAGTACATTCAACAATAAAAACACCGTATGAAAACAACGCTAGCAAACGAATACTGGGAACTCAAGGAAAGCGGACATTCGACGGTAGTCGAATTGAAAATAGTAAGGCAAGATAAATTGGCCAGGATAAATCCACAGATATAATTTTAAACTAAAATATTTCTCAATATTGAATCGTAATTTTTTTTTTGGTAGTAGTTTATACACATTGGTTCTATTTGTTTATTGTGAGTATTTCAGAAAAAATCCATGCCCTAATTATTTAAATATACATGAATAATTGTAATTTTTTCCTTTCCTTATATTATGGCCGATACTGTATATATATATATATATATATATATATATATATATATAGAGAGAGAGAGAGAGAGAGAGAGAGAGAGAGAAAGATAGAGATATTTTATATATATTTATATATATATATATATATAGCTATATATATATTTATATCGATACAGATATATATATATATATTTATATAGATACAGATATATATATATAGATCGATATAGTTATATTTATATATATATAGATATATTTATATATATATGTAAATATATATAAATATATACATGATTATATATATATATATATATATATATATATATATATATATATATATATATATATATATGTGTGTATGTATAATAAACTGGCTAGGCCACAAAAGGGGAACTGAAAAAAAAATTGTAACTGGCCTGCAGAACAGAATATATACAAATCTTCGCTAATTTGAGCATATTTATTGGTTCGAATATAAAGGATCTTTTTTGGCAATTATCATAAAATGTTAACTAAAAAGCCTGAAACCTGTGTGTCGGTTTGTTCCATAGAACATTTAAATATTCCATTTACATGCGCAGATATATCACATTTTTTAGCATTTTTTAAAGTTCCAAATCTCAGCGACTATCGATCAGAATTTGAAAAAGGAAAGAATTCTTGGAAAAATAATGTGTGTGTTGGAATATTTGACGTTTTTCTTTAACGTCGCACATCAATTGCGTCATCTATTATTAAGAGCCTTTTGTGGCACTGTTTTACCGTCAAAAATGTTTTAATCATAATTATTTCATTTCCTAGTTTTGCATATAAATTACGAAATATATGGTATTTCAAACGAATCTCTAGCCTTAATGAAATGAGAGACTAAACAATGTTGCTATGGTTCTAAATTATCTGAAACAACAGCAAGTGGTGACTTGGTTCTGAATAATTCTCATATGTTATATCTGCCCTCTTTGTTTTTTATACATAGAGTAAATTTCACAGCGTATAAGGATTATATAATACTGGAGATATTCATAATCGTAACCAATTTTCAAAATAAAGGAGAAATAATATATGAAGAAATATTTTGAATCAAGTCTGCCCTTTCTGTTATTTCAGAAATGATAGCGGCACGTTTTAGTCTCACCTGAATCAATGCTAATATTTCGGTTACACGCACACACACACACACACACACATACACAAACACACACACCCACATATATATATTTATATATATATATTTATATATATATATGTACACATGAATTCAGAGAAATAATAACGATCTTTGGGTCGTGTTGAGACTATTCAAATTATTCACGCAAATAATCGATGTTCTATATATCTTGTTTGTGCTAAGTGTGGAGTAGTGTGGTTCATTACTTCGACAAATTGGCTTTATTGTTAACCGTCGCTTTTATCTCTCTCGTTTTCACTCCACTTCTTATCTCCCTGTATGTACATAGTATGTACACACACATACACCCACACCACACACACACATGTGTATGTGGTGTGTGTGTGCATGTGTGTGTGTGTGTGTGTGTGTGTGTGTGTTGTACAGAAAAGTCTATGAATCATAATTTCTGCTCTTTGCTCAGATCAAAAGTTTAGTTTCTCTTTACAGTCTATCATAGTAGGGGCATTCTTGAACTAAATATCTGGTGCTGTCAACCATCTCAACAAGCCTTGCTCGAATACACTTTCACTATATGATACTACGTTATAATTTCCAAAATTAAATAAATATTTTATTATAAAATATGTGTAGGTGGGGAATCGAATCATATGCGACACAGTATCAACAGAAAACTTGATGATTTCAGCTAAGCATATAAAAAATTGACACACACATACACATATATATATATATACATATATATATTTATATACATATACATATATTTAGTAAGATGATTGATAATTTATAATTAAAATAAAAAATTAAAAATCTGTTTAAAAAACTATATGTTAAAATTATTGTCCATGACTTAATATCTATCTCAATAAAAACATCTTTCCCGAAACGATCGTACATTTTATTGGCTTTGTTTTGTTCCTTCTTATGAAACATATTTTTAATTTTAATTATAAACTATCAATCATCTTACTGAATATTAAAATAGCTCAAGATATATACCTATTGCGCTTATTATATATCTGCATTACAACGAACACATTTTTTCTTGTATTTTAATTATATTAGTCATTTTACTATCACATTAAAATACACTGTGCTCTTTAGAGTGTTGTGCTAATCCTTTTTAAATATATATATATATATATGTATATATATATATATATATATATATATATATATATATATATATATATATGAAAGGGTATATTTAGTAAGAAAACGGTACGTTGGTAGATACAATTTATTTTAGATTTAATTGTCTAATGATATAGGCTGGGTAATTTTTTATTCCATCTATAGAAACAATCGTATAATGATTTAAGCCAATATTCCTGAGGTATTAATTAACACACACAGTCAAACACACACATACACACATATATATATATATATATATATAGACATAGCTATATATATATATATATATATTCATATATACATTAGCGTCCAAAACTAAGTGACACAATTTAAAACCTAATATATGTTAGAAAAAACAACTGTGAAATGTTGAAATTTTGAAAACTGGTAGTCGTTATGATCCATAAAATCATATGAAAATGGGAATCATTTGCAAAGCATAGAAAAAGAATTATAACATTTGTTTTTCAAATAAGAACGTCTAAAATAAGGGGCACAATTGAGAAAAACAATGTAAACAGCCATAAAACAATAAAAATACATATCCAATCCATATTAAGTAAATGAGTCTTTGCTCTCAATGACAGCAGCGCATCCTCGACTACACAAACGAATGTTCTTCACAATCCGCGATACTAATTTTCGACTATTCTTCTTGAAGCTTCACCAAAATCCTCCGTGTTATTAGAATTTCTTTCCATAACTTTCACTCCCAAGGCCTTCACAAGATTTTCTATTGGATTTAAATCAGGTCATTCGGTGGCTAATCTATAATTTCGAAATCTTGCTCGATAAGATAACTCATTACCACCTTTGCCTTGTGACGTGGGGCATTATCTTGCATAAAGGTTGCCCTATCGAAACATGGATTCTGTATGATTGGCACAACATGATCTTAAACAATGTTTTCATAGATCTGCGCGTTTACACGAGTTTGTAACCGGGCAAGAGGTGTTGTACCTTGGTCAGAAATCTTTCCAAATGCCATGACGCTTCCGCCCCCAAACTTGACAGTTTTCTTACAGGAGCTCGACAATATTTATCGGACACTTTAAAAAAAGTATTATAAGGTGGTTACTAGTGCCAAAAAACTTTGAGATTGTAAGTCCGTAGTTGAGGAGAGAAAAATACATTACTAGTTTAATCATTCTTTTTTAGTTGGGTTTTAATAACTTTAGTTGTTATTGATTTTTGCGAAAAACTTGCGCGACACTATTTTTCGGCCATTACACAATATCCTAATTTATTAAGAGATATGCTCATGTATATGTTACTGTATGCAAACTTTCTGCTTGTACACTTAGCTGTCATCATTAAGATCAATTATCTCCTCTATTCTAATCGCAAAACAATTAAGTTTAATGAGGTAAAATGCACTCAAAAGAAGTCGTTTGTTTGGCACTGAAGAAGCGGAAAGATGGTCTCAGCATTAAAAGGATCGTCATAGATTTGAAGCTGTTGAAATCAACGTTCGAATACATGCGAGCGGGAAAAGAAGAAAAGACGAAAACGATCCATTGGAAAGAGGAATTAAAAGAGAATAAAGAGGACCGTGACACGGTTTTTACATCTGGAGAATTAGTTACGACAAGAAAACTGAAGGAGAAGTGTGGATTAGATGTAAACGTTCGAACAGTACAAAGAGCGATGTATAGGATTGGTTTGAAGTATGCAAAGGCTAAGAAAAAATTACACTAAGAAAGAAACAGAAAGGAACAAGATTGGAGTGTGCTAAAAGTGGTTAACAAAGCATCCCACTTTAAGAAGGTTATATTTACTGATGAGAAACGTTTCAAGTTTGATGAGTCCGATTGATGGTGTATTTGGTCGAGAAGGGTTTAGCCTGTTGTACTGAATAAATGACAGATGGGAGGAGGAGGAGTTATGGCTTGGAATATGATTTTGACTCATTTAAATATATGTTTGGAGTGGCTGAAAGGACGACATAACAGCGAAGCTACAAACAGTTACTGGACGAGAAATCTTTACCAAGGATGAGAACAGAGACGCTATATATATATATATATATATATATATATATACATTCGGCACAATAACGTTGACACAGAGGTTCTCGCCAGATCACCGAAGTAAAGCTACGTTGCACTGGTCAATACCAGATGGGTGACCATTTTGGGAGGCGGGCAGCTATATGTACCGGGAAGTAAAAATACCAGGTTGGGAAACTGGCACGGTCTATCCTTCTCTCGAGAGTAGATGGGCCTCTCTTAAGCTGTGGTAAGCAACCCATCTAGTGATTGCGTCACGATAAAAATATCCTTGATACACTTGGCGAAGCATCAAGTATTTCCCGCCATTAGAAAAAACGTGAAAAATTCCGCGGAATTTTTCACGTTTCACTTGGCACTGAATGAACCAACAACAACAACAACAACAGCAATAACAACAACAATATTTGCATATATATATATATATATAAATATATATATACACATATATATGATGAATATCACGCAAACGTATCATATAAAAGAACTTACTGTTGATTTTACAAAATTACTATTACATAGATTAAAAATAAAAAAATAAAATACAAAAGATAACTGTCATAGTTTAGTTGTGCTCAAAACATAAACATTTATTTCGTACGCGCCCTTTATTATGAAAGAACCTACTATTGATTTTATTTGTCATGCCTTTCTTTTTGTGCGGTAATAATACTTTCCAAACGCATTCTTTTTCTCCATTTCTTAAACATGTATCTTTTCTGAGACAATAAGACGCAGAGCAGCGCGAAGCTGCTAAAACGATTGTTTTTTTTTTTTCGTGTGTCGTTTTTTTATGGGTCATTACCCGGTTAAAATAGTCGTTAATAAGCTAAAAAATGGCCAGAATTTAAAAAAAAGATCTTGCCAACCATTAATAGATATACTATATCTTCTTGTCATGTACAAATATTTATAGATTTTGTACATTAATGTTTTTTTAACTATTTAATATTTGACTTTCGATGACTCACATGATAATATTTCAGGCTGGAACGCCAAGGTAAATAAAAATTAATTTATATATGTACTGCAAAACACCCATCTTAATGCCACTACAATTAGTTCATATATGTACTGTACAATACCCGTCCTAGAGTAGGTAAAATTAATTCATATATATACTGTACAATATTCATCCTAGAGTAAATAAAATTAATTATATATACTCTACAATACCCGTCATTTCGTAGGCAAAATTAATTCATATATTTACTGTAAAATACTTGCCCTTCAGTAGTTAAAATCATTTCATATATTTATTGTATAATACCTGTTTTAAAATATGTAAAACGTATTTAATATATATAATGTACAGTGTCCATCCTAGGATAGTTAATATTATTTCAAATATGCACTGTACAATATCAGTCGAAAAAAATTGCATTTTATGGAATTTTTCCAAGATTAAAAGCTAGTTGAACTGCTACTTCACCCCAAATTTTGAATCTTAATTTAGATTTGATAATAATCCAGGATATTTTTTTTACTGTAGAAAATGGCGAAAACATATAGCTAACTGTTTTTATGAAGAAAATTAAATGCAGAGAACCTTGCGGTATTGATATCTAAAAACTGGATTAACGTTAATGACATGCTCATTTATAAAGCTAACTCAGTTTGTTTGTATTTCTGCCTGTCTATATGTCTCTCTCCATAGTTTTTCAACTGTATCTTCTCTGAAAAGGAAGGTAGGTGAACAGCGCGAGGCGACTTAACTGATGTGAACCGTTTTTTTATCCTTAGCCGGTGTCATTAGTTATTAAGGAGTCAGAAAATTGTTCAAAATTGACAGAAATTTGATCTTGCTGAGCGTAAGTCGATTTAAACTGTTCCCCTCCATATTCACATATGTGTGGGTGCGTGTGTGTATATGTGTCTGGGGGGTGTACGCGTGTGTGTGTGTGTGTGTCTGTGGGTGGGTGCGTACATATATATACAATAGTTTATTTTTCGAACTGACGATGGCAACGCGCTTACATCTTAAGCTGGAACTCTTAATATTTTGTTTCCGGTTTCAGTTTCGCACCTACCTTATATATATATATATATATATATATATATATATATATATATATATATATATATATATATGTAAACGTCACGGCTATATATTGGGCACAATATCTATGAAATAATCGGTGAAGAATTGATTCTATAATAATATCTCCGAAATCTGGATAAATTTAAAATTAAGCTTATTTTACGACCATGACAATGCCGGCCAAAGCCATAAACCCCTACTAGTTTTTTAATTACCGGTTACAATTAATTCTATATACAAAGAGAAATGGGTTAGTAAACTATCCCTAACTAAACGCTAACCGCGTGTTCTTTAAAGCCATGAATACCAGTGAATACTTAAGTAAACTGTGCTATTCAAATAAGGCGTTGTTTGTTTTCAATCTAATATTGCAGAAGTTATGATGCTAAAGGCCAAGAGTTTTCACCTCACGTCAGATTGTAAATTTATTGGATAAACAGAATTGCTTGATTTTCCTGAGGCTTATATAATTTCATAATCCGATGACGGATTTATTTAAGGAAACATCGAATAAGTAGGTGAATATCAACATTTATCTATCTTTTTATATCTTCTCATACATTCCATTCTATAACGTTACATATTTATCACTGTTCATACATAAGCATTTCTCTTTTTACTGCTTCTATATTTATCTCACTTTATCTCTCTCGCTTCTCCCTCTCTCTATATATTATACATATATATATTTGGTTAATTGATTTAATAACATAAATTAATAGACAAAGATATAATTTTATGCGTAAATTTTCAGTATTAACGTCAACAGTGCTCAATACATAAATAGAGCTAGGTAGTGAGTTATGAAAATATTATGGCAAACATGGTTGGCCATATATTTTTCCATAACTAACTACATATATATATATATACATATATATATATATATATATATTGTAAGTTATGAGGTTATATATAAACATTACACGATTTTTCGAGTATCATTCACATGAAATCTAGTAAGGTTAATGCATACCATTGATGATACCGCGTGGTATTATATTTGTTAGTGTAGTAGACAGATTCTTGTTATGTCCGCTCCCGTTTTACATGGCCAACAGTTGCACTTTTATTAGACATGGTTTCGCTTGAGTTGTATTTCATCTCTTTCTTTATTTTTCGAGAATAGTTAGCCGTCTTTCTTTATATATAAAAAAATCCATCTTGTTGTAACCTGGATGTACTTAGATATGCTTGCAGAATAAAACGATATGCATTCTCTGTAGTTTAATTCCCATATATTTTTTATTACAAGGTGGTCACAACTTATCACGACCAGGAAGCAACTCAGGTATAAGGGTTATTGCATGTACAGTACGTTAGTGTTGAGATTTAATAAAGTGTCTACTTAGGGGGTGTTTCACAAGGAATTTGTTTACGTTGTACTTGAAGACATCCAGGTTGTAGTCAGGTGGGAAGCAGGCAGACGAAACAGAGTTCAACAGACGTGCAATTCAAAGAAAGAACCTTTGTACATGGAATCTACGTTTAGATTTAGGTTCAGATAAAGAGTGGGTGAAAATTTTGACAGTGGTTTCAGCTACACGGGTGTTTTTCGTAAAAGATTGGCGAGGGGGGACGAGAGATTGGAGATCAGACAAGCACCTGCCATGGAAATAATGATAAAACAAAGACAGGCTCGCAACGTCTCTTCTGTGGGAGAGAGGTTGCAGGGAAGAGAAAAGGGCATCTCCCACTAAGCCACGAATTTATTTTGTACTCTGTCAAGGCAGGATGGGCTGTTTTAGCAGCTCCTGCCCAGATATGGCAGCAGTATTCTATCCTTGGACGTACTTAGCTTTTATATAGATAGAGAATTGGATCAGTAGTGAGATATCTTCGGGAGCGGTAGAAGGATCCCACCATTTTCCCAGCGACCTTGGCGACAGATTTGATGTACATGTTCCATTTCAGATCAGGAGTGAAAGTCAAGCCCAGAAGCTTGTCAAAACATCGGGTTTCTCCTAGACGAGAGCCATCCACTTAAATTGATGGCAGATGGTGATCAGAGCGTTGATAGAAGCTTGGTTTTAGATGCATTAAATGTAAACTGCCACGTCTTTCCCCACTGTACTTCGCGCTCGAGATCAGAGGAGAGAGAATCAGAGATAACTTTGTAATTTACAGCCTTTGATGTGTTGCCGTAGATGATCGTATCATCAGCGTACATGTCAACGAATGATTTACGCATGTGTTTAGGGGGATCTTTTATGTAGATCAGGATGAGGGTTGGGCCCAGGATGGACCCCTGAAGAACTCCAGAAAACATTTCCAGCTACGGTATAGCTGGAAATGTTTTCTGGAGTTCTTCAAGGCCGTACCTTGTCGAAGGCCTTCGATATGTACAGAGCAATTGCCCTAGAAAGGAAACCTTTGTCAAGAGATTCGATAATCCTATGAGATATAACCGTTAGCACATCTGCAGTAGATCTTGCATAACGGAAACAATATTGCGTGTCACTAAGAAGGTTATTTCTGCTGAGGTGGTTGACTACTTCTCTATTTAATATGGATTCCAGCAACTTACTCATGACACACAGGAGACTTATTGGTCTGCACTGAGAGGGGATGATTTTTCACTCGAATTCTTAAATACAGGGCATACTGATGAGGATTTCCAGGGTGTTGGAAAGCACTTCTCCTTAAGGCAACGCTTAAACTGTTTCGTAAGTATGGGAGCAAGTTCTGGTTGAAGCTTTTTTTTTACACTATAATTGGGATGCCGTCAGGGCCAGTTGCTTTACTGGAATCAAGGTTCTTGATTAGCTTGGCGACATCATGCAGTTATTTGTATGCTACCTAGCGTGCTGTCTATTATAGGAGGAAATATGGGGAGTTGATGGCCTTCATCGCATAGGGTAGAATTAGCTGCAAAGTTCTTTGCAAATAGTTTGGCCTTGTCTGATGCTGACAAGATGCCCTCTGGTCCATTGATAATAGTTGGGATAGAACGCACACTTCTGTTCAGGATCCTATTTGTTATTTGCCAAAACTGCTGGGAACTCAGCCGCTGATCAGCTACTTTGGATTTAACAGACTGGGCATATAGCTCTCTAGCATTTTTTATTACTCTTCTACAGTGGTTGCTGGCGTTCTTGAAAGCAGCTTTAGTCTCAGTGCTACTATTACGTTGGTAGCTATGGAAAAATGATTGCTGTGCGCGATGGCAGCAGCACATACTGGGAAAACCATGGCTGGCTGTTAGGTTTTTGTTGGAATTTTTAGATGGTATTAATCGGTCTATGCCTACAATTAACCATTCGGTTAGGTCTGATAATATAGCGGACACATCCTTATTAAACATGGAATGCAGAGGATGATCAGATAGAATGTACGGAAGCTATCCCAGTCAGCCATGGAGTATCGGTATACAGTAAGGTGGAGGGGCACGTCTGGGGACTTATTACATTTCATTTTTTATCTTAACTGATACAATGGAGTAGTCGGAGGATCCTAGAGGAGAAAGAACGGAACATGAACATAGCTCAGGTGAAGTTGAGAGAAAATGCCTAGAAGGCTTGCATACTGACCGATAGTGTCGGGCACACGGGTGGGCTCGCGAGCAATCTGAGTGAGGTCATAGGTAATGCCAAAGTCATGGCAGAACCCCCTTCATCATCTCTCTTATTTGAGTGGGTCAGCCATTCCACGTTATAGACATTGAAGTCACCACAGATGTGAATGTTAGCCGAGGGATGTGCAGACAGGATGTGGTCTATTTTCTCAGATATACTCTTAAAGATAATAACTCTGCTGTTATGGGGCCGATAGATGGCAAATATAAATGCAGTGGTGTAAGCAATGCAACCCGGAAGCACATATACGGTAAATTAGGGTCGTCTCTTGAGATACCCCTGCCACACGGGAAGGCATCTTTAATATAGCCACATATTCCATGCCCATGGCGATAATAGGGGTCAGATTTAGATGTTAAGTTTGAGTATCTATTAATTATGAACTCATCTAGGGAAGTGGTTGGCCCTATTCCAGTTTCACTTAGAAAGAATATGTCCGGTTTCGTCTCCTGTGATTGGGTTTCAACCTCTGGAAGGTTAGAAATTACAATTAGATACTGGATCGGATCTTTCAATTATAAATTTGCAAATGTGAAAGAAATTGATTAATTCAATTTTGCCGAAAACACAATATGAGCCGGTACAATGACAAGAAATAATTTTATTATAGAATTTTATTTTTAAGTAAATTTGAACGGAACTATTAAAATAGTGAACACGTACGTTCTAAATAATCTTCAAATCTATTGGATTAAAAGAAAGAGAATGAAACATGATAAATGACAAACGCCATTTAAAATGAATTGCATATACGCTAAGAAGATTCATGCTCATAATTCGGAAATATGTCGGAAAATACGTTTTGTTTGAACGCAAAAAGAAAGGGAAAAGCAAAAACCAATATCCACTCGAGCAGCAAGTAGTATTGATGAATACGAAGATGGTTCGACTTTACTAACGTTTAATATTCCATTTTCTTTTCATACACACATGGTGCTGGATATGACCTTAAACTATATCCAGTCGTGAGGCCCCAGCTTTCGGACTTTGGGGAGTGTGGAACGACCCTTTAATTGCCATTCCTCCCAGGTCCACTCTGACCCGGAGTGGTAGTACCTGTTAGGGTCCCAACTATGGGTTAAATAGAAAGCGACTTGGAAACAACAAATATATTCTATTAAAATATTTTTCTTCAAAATCTTTGGATTCGGCATTAAATAACCTGAAAAGGGTGGATATGCCGTATAACAAACAACCAAACCAAACAAAAACAAACCTAACCATTCACACAGAAATAGCAAATTAATTAAATTTACACAATGAGGATTTCATTCAGAAATCAATAATTTATATTACTTCAGTAACACATACCTTACATCATATTATAAAGGATTACCGATATCGGATATACAATACAGTGAACAAAACATAATTATAAACGTCAGCAAAGCTAATTAACAAAAAAAAATGTAACTCAGATGACACAAAATACACATTACAAAGAAAGGAAGGGCCGATCGACGCCATTTTCAAGATGTTTGATCGTGACTAACTTCAACCAGAACACGACGGTCCAAATTCACATGACACTTACTATTTAATGAAAGAGGAAAATACATTATGCAAAGAAAAAAGTATTCGGTGAGTGTGTATTTAGCACTCATTCATGCACAAGAGATTGCACATTTTTAAATGTACAAATAGTTCGAGAGGTATCATTCTTAGTGTGGCTTGTGTATTTCGAATTACGCACTCTTGACGGTACGTGCTACGAACAGTACTCTCTATATATTCTGTTTTGTTTCAGTGTTCTCTATCTTACTAAACAATATCCGTGTCCGTCTTTTTCCGTAGTGATCCTTCCGGTCAAAGACAAGTATTTATTTCTGTACTTGATTTAAATGTCTTTATAACACACTTTCCATCCTATTTTATATAAATTAAATCTGCATTTTGATGAATAACCGAGTTTATTAATTGATGCAAGACGGATTGTTTAAAACATTTTAATTCTAGTGTTGATTAAATCATTTATTTTAATGCATATTAAAAGTCTCTCTTTTGAATTGCAGTACGAAAATTATAATTCATAAATTCCGTGATATAAGGCAAATTTATAGATTCACAATCTATTGTATGTCTTATATAAAATGTGATTCTCAACAGCTATAAAAAGAACGTATTTTTAGTTTATGCTTTACCTTTGGCAGATGCCTTTAAACATATTAAGTCTCATCCAAATTAATCTCCGTCTATTTATCTATGTATATCAATATATAGGCACGCATATATATATATATATATATATATATATACACACACTAATATATCTACATATATACATATATATATATGATGATTGCAACGTCTTGTCAGACGAGTGCCACTCCCTCAGACATTTAAAATCCATGAGCCCAAATGCCTGAGGGAGTATCTATACAAAGATGATGGTACAGAGTCCTAGCTTTGTACGACAGCTAAGTCTCTCTCTCGGTTCAAAATGTTGAGATCCAGCAACAAGCAAGGTGAAGATAGCCAGCAACAAATTAAACTGCAGACCAGCTTAATGCAGGTACTGGTCTCCCGCTTTATGGTTTTTTAAATCAGAGATTTGCTTCTCCTAGAAAGGTTGCCTTCACCACGGCTTACGGGATCCCTCTCCACCCCAATACACATATACACACACACAAATGTGCACGGTGCTAGTTGGCCGTTGACCCAGAAAAAGAGTTCATTCGCCCTTTGGAAGGTCTTGTTTTTAATTCTCCAGGGAGACTAGCCGCCCTCCTCACCATACAAGTCTGGTGGGGGAACCAGTTTAGTCGCCGGTGACCCGACCATGAGGCAGGTAGTATTGGATTACATGGTACCAGTAGCATATGACATGACCTGACATACAAATATATATATATATATATATATATATATATATATATATACACATACATACACACATATATACATACATACATATATCCTCGGCATACTGAATACACTGAACTACAAGCCTCACCCTAACCAATTATTCTTAGTTCATTTCAATTTAATTTTAAAATCTCTGACATGTCTAATAAGTTTCTTCCCCAACTAATCTTGAAATATATATTTATTATTATTATTATTATTATTATTATTATTATTATTATTATTATTATTATTATTATTATTAAATAATCAAACAATTTTTTTTATTATTAAACTCTGTTCTATATATATATTTGGGTTATTATTGAATTATATAGGAAAATGGTATAGGAATACAACTGTAGTCAAACTACATTTATTTCACGAAAGTTGATAAACACATATGCCTCTCTCTCCTTCCCTCTCTCTCTCTCTCTCCATATATATATATATATATATATATATATATATATATATATATATATATATATATATATGAACAAATGATTAATAAAACATGTTAAAAGACATCTTGAAGAAGAGTTAAAAACATATTAAATTTTAAAAAAGGAAGCACAAGCTAAGTGGATAGTCCTTTATATATATATATATATATATATATATATATATATATATATATATATATATATATATATATAGTTGGGTATATAAATATATAAACATGCTTATAAATTTACATATGCACGCATATTTTATAATTCAATCTGAAACGAATTGAAACGGACAGAATTTCGGCTATATCAAGTCTAAAAGCTATAGGAGTGCACTACCACTACGGCATATTAGAGTATTTGTATTTGGCATATAAGTCGATCTCTCGTTCTTCGCAAATAGTAATAACGCGTTCCGTTATTGTTTTTAAAATATTACTTGCGCTTTTGCAATAAGAATTATTTAAAAAATCACTAAAACATAATAACTTTTAAATAATGCACTACTTCTCATATTTCCTATTATATTCCTTTAAAAATTCCAATACATTTTATCCAATGTATATATCATATAGATACTGTTTACTTTGAAGGTAAATTATTATGACAGTGCTATTTCTTAGGTTTTCCATTTAAACGTTCTCAAATTAAATAAATAATGATATATTTACTTGAAGAAAATCATATGAAATATTAGTTTGGTACAACAATTTATCAGTTCTATTCCCGGTTAGATCGTTTAAAAGTTTTCGTTACTGAGACAACTCACCAAGAAAAGTTTCGTAAGTAAATTTTGAGTCCTGTGCAAGCGACTCTATAAGTCACTCCGTCGGTCCGTCGGTCGGTCGGTCGGTGGTCTGTCCGTAACACTTTTGCGTTTGGCTTTTTTGGTTAAGATCAAAGGTATGCTGTTAATAGATGCTGTTTTTTGCTTTTCTTGGCCTTTTGGCCAAGATCAAAATGTAGTATCTGTTTCGGTAGATAATGCAAGCAAAGACCATATGTGGCGGCAACCCCACATATAAGACCTTGGATAATGTAAGGGAACCCCTTCATACCAATTGTAACTATGCAGCCCCCTACTCCCCGGACAATTCCCCCTCATTTCCCCTTCACTCCTCACATTAAAAATCGGCCTTGTTCCTAATTTGCCCGGTGGGGGAGCAAATAAATACCAACGCTTAATACCAATTGTCACTATCCAGCTCCCCTACTCCCCGGAGAGCTGGTCCCCATTTCCCCTTCACTCCTCACATTAAAAATCGGCCTTGTGCCTAATTTGCTCGGTGGGGGAGCAAGTAAATACCAACACCACATATAAGACCTTGGTCAATATAGGGGCAACCCTTCATACCAATTGTAACCATACAGCTTCCTACTCCCCCGGGAGTTGGTCCCTATTTCCCCTTCACTCCTCACATTAAAAATCGGTCTTTGGCTTAATTTGCTCGGTGGCGGAGCAAATAATTACCCTTTTCGCGTCCTTTTGGCCAAGATCAAAGTGTAGTATCTGTTCTTACTACATGCTCTACTTATGTTTGTAACTTTGTGATATAAATTGGAGGATCACTTTTCTGTATTAATTTTATGTATAATGATCACCCACTTTACATCCAGTCAGTTTCAAAGCCATTCAAGTCATTGTCCAGATTATTCAAGTTGTTTTTGAAGGACTCCAGTAATTTTTTAAGCATCACGTCATTCTTAAGGTCATTTAATTCATCCTTAAGTTCATTAAAGTTATTCTAAGTCATTTATTTTTATTTTTTAAAGCCATTTCAGACAATTTTTCGGTCATTTTAGTTAATGTTTAAGAATTTCATGTCAATCCTATATTCACGCATTCATTCATTACACGAGAGCACGCGACTAATGTCTATCGGCTTTGTTAACATAGTTTGGAAATTTTGTTGGATAAAGACACATATAGTAGGAGTGACCAATTTCTGATGTGTGTTTATTTTTAGTCTATTCAATAAATAAAATTCACTAAATACAAAACTAATAATTTTGAGGGTAAAATATTTCGATGTTGACGCCTTAATCGTTAGCGAACATTTTTTTTTCAGGAAAAAGGATGTGAAATGTTCACTAACTAATTTGTAATAAACGATGTTCGTAGCTTTCGAAAGTCGTGTACATATTACATAAGAAAATGTAAGTAAATCTGTCAACCACTTCTCTTTGGGAGGCTAATTTGTGAAGTCAAATCTTCTTGAGAGAGTAAAGAAATTTTGAAAGAAGAAATTAATATATAATTTCTTAAAAGATATATAATGCCTTAGGTTTATTGATATGTTAGAAGGATTAACGCGTCATAGATTTTGTTATTATCCTATTATTTCTGAATGTAAAAGGAAATCACATTTATATTGTTATATCTTAATATACGCGCATACAGCGGTTAATATTATTATATGCAAAAAAATAATGTATACATTTACATCTATGTATTTATTTAAGAAGAAATATCTTACAAACAGATTTTCCATACGCATATGCATTTTTCCCGTCGAAATTTTCAATGTGGGGATAACCGCTTAGTCGATCGCGCTATTAAAAACGGCACACATTTAAAAGTATATCGAACATTCAAACTTATTAGATCACCTCTTAGGAATACGCGACAGGAAAACAAACGAACACTAAGTATGCCAACGAAAGTGAACAACATTATAAATCGTACTTACAGAATTCATTCTATCATCTGGACACAATCTAGCATTAAGTTTAAATAAGGCAACTCTTCTCTTGCTATCTCTTTATCTATCTAGGTATACATACGTATCTCTCTATATATTGAGAAATTAAAATTATATATATATATATACATATATATGTGTGTGTGTGAGTGTGTGTGTGGCTATCTCATTTAATTACATAAATTAATATACGGAAGTGTTATTTTATGCGTAAACTATAAGTATTTACTTCAACAATGTTCCATAACTAGGTAGAGCTTGGTAGTAAGTTATAAAAATATATGTGGCGATTAAGGTCCACAGAATATTCCGCCTTTCATCCACGCTAGGATTCCAGGCTTATGCGAAGAGTTGTGATTGTCTCGCGTTTTTATATACACACCTTCTATTGAGTTTTTAGTTAGCCAATCATAGTTTCGACTGCTCCCTTCCTAATCAGCAAAAGGGCAGCTGCTTACAAGACAAATACCCAGTTGAACTTGGATCCACCCTTTCCTCTGTGTGAGCTTTTTTAGCGGGAAATGGAGGGGTGAACACAAGGTCAACTGGACGTTTGTTAAAAACAAAACTTGGCACGAAATTTCTAGATATCATTGAAAAGCATTTCCCCATTTTTTTCAATAAAAATAACCTAAAGTTATCATACAGCTGCTGCGAAAATAAAGACATGATGATCAAAGCACATAATAACAATATATTATATAAAAGCAATGAAAACAACAACAACAACAAAATAAGCAATAAAAAATGAAACATCATGATAAAATAAAACTAACACAAAGAACAGATTTAACTCGTACAAATAACAACAACAATAATAATAATAATAATAATAATAATAATAATAATAATAATAATAATAATAATAATAATAATAAACCAACTCCGGACGACAACCACAGTAGAAATAAAAATAAAAATACTAATAATGAACAAGATAAATGCAAGTGTATATCTCGCACATTCTGCCCACCTCAAAATAAATGTTTAACCAACACATAGTTTACAAGCCACAAGATTTGCGAAAAAAAAAACGAACAAGAAATATTACGTAGGTATGACTTCCCTAGATTTCAAAACTGAATATTATAACCACAAAAGTCCGTTCAAAAATTAAAAACACCGAATGAAAACAACACTAACAAACAAATACTGGGAACTATAAGAAAGCAGACGTTCGCCGGTAGTCGAATAGAAAATATTAAGACGAGCAACCACATGTATAGACCTAGATGATCCATGTAGATTAAGCCTTCATGAAAAATTTACTATCCTATATTAAAAAAATCCAACATCTATTAAACTGTAGGAGAGAAATAGCGAACACCTGTGTACACAGAATACACTTTACTCTAGGATAGCGATACAAAAGAATTGAAAAATTAACAATAAGTATACAAAAATAAATTTAAAAAACATACATATATATATAAATTATGATATTGTTGTGGGGGAATTATATAAACCATAGACCTGTTGGTCCCAGGCGTGGATTAAACACCAGAGCGACCCTGAGTTAAGACGCTAGTTACCGGAGTCTTTATCGTCACGTTGGTTTGTTATTTTTCCTGCGATTGTTTTACATATTGTTATTATTATTGTTATCGCCGTGTTAAATTTGTTTTATTTGTTAAAGTTGTTATTGCTGTTATCTTCCTGCTGTTATTTTTGAACGGGACTTTTACCTTATTTTTTTATTATTTTTTTATTTTTTTCCCCTCTCTAACCCGTCGGCCATGGCGTCCGCCAGCAATGTGCCGTCGGAAGAGGACAAAAGTGGCGAACAAAAGAATGGGTGGGCGAAACCACCCAAAGTTAAAATTGATGTTAACAACTTTTTAGCGGAAGCAAGGAAATGTCTGCAATATGTTACAGAAACAGGAGTTACTTTAGAAGCACCACGGCTACAGGAATTTGCCAAGAAAACGATCTCCCTTTTTGTGGTAGATCGCAAGACCAAAAAGTTGATCAGGTCAACTAAGGAAACTGTAACTAAATTACTGGCAACGGCAGGAATGCGTGCGGATCCTGTAACGAAATGCAGAGGCTACAATACCTGGGCCGCCCTGTTTAAAACAGAAGAAGAATGCGTCGCACTAACCAAAAAGGAAATCATCACACAAGAATTCATAGTAAGAATGGAGTACCTAGGACGGAGGAGAACGACTGTTTCCATCTTCGAAGTTCCAGGGGCGGTCCCAGGTGAATATCTAGCTACCTATCTCCTGAAATTCGGTGATATCACTGGTATAGAGGTGGACCAGTACAACGGAGTCTGGTCCTTCGACATCTTATTAAACAAAGAAGCTTTCCTCGAAATACCCTACTTCCTGGAAGCGGGAGCTGAAAAACTCCCCATTGTGGTCACAGGGAGGAGGCCGACCTGCTGGATTTGTAGTGAAGTAGGTCACTTTACCTACACCTGTCCGAAAAAGAACAAAACCAATGTGACAAACACAACAAACCCTAAAGAGGTGATTGTTGGGCACCTCGAACCTGAGGCTAGAACGCCAAATACAAGCGAAAAAATTGAAATGATTAAAGAAATCACAACAGAAGAATTCGAGAAAAAATTCAACTCCGAGATGGAATCGCCCAAAAAGAGAGAATGGACACTGGTACCGTTTTCTAAATCGCCTCGTAAAACGTACGCGGATAAACTGACCAAAGAGCAGATATTAGACATTAGGACCAGTAATGACCCGGGGGCAACAAGTTTAAGGCCCTGCTAAAAATAAAGGACTCGCTTGATGAAAAGCGCAAGCAAAGCGAGAAGAAAAAAGAAAAAGAAAAAGAAAAAATATTAGATTTCCCCGAATCTCTCTTCCCCGAAAAGCCTGCCCCTCCTCCAAAAGAGAAAAGATCACCCCGTAAAGCGCCACCCCTCTCTCCCGCAAACGTACCAAAAAGAGACCCAAAGTTGACAACCCTTGGCTCCCCATCCAAAAAGACCCCTAAACCGTCCCCTAAACCTTCTCCATTCTGCTCCCCAAACAATGCACCCCAAAACTCCCCCCCCGCTTCCCCTATGAAAATTGACATGCCCCCTCCTCCATCACCTCGCCCTTCTACTTCTGAAAAGAAAAGACAAAGAAGTCCCTCCGCGGAAAAAGACCAAAAAAAGAAAATACCCCCTTTTTTTCAGGGCAAAGACGTGTGTAAGATCACGGCTAATATAGAGACCATATCAAAAAATCACGGTAGAAAAGACTACCGAAACCTCTACGCGGTGAAGCAGATAAGCAAACTGGACATTAAAAACCCAGAAAATTTTTCTAATGCCAAAAGACTTTTAACTGTGGTCAGAAGTCGTGAAGAGGCCAAAGGAGTTTGGACTATGCTGGAGGAAGCAAACTCTGCTTTTAATATCATTCCTCCAGCAGCCTTTTTTAGCGACTCCGACATACTTAAAATGGAGAAACTATGTGTTGGACGGATCCCCATAAAAATCCACCCTTCACTTTATAGAGCGATTAAGTTAACATTTCCTCTAGACATCGGTGGTCTGTCCCCTGATGGGGCCATCACTAATGAGATGACCTCAGGATCATTGGGGACAGCTGTCGGTGTCTTGGCACCGTCCATGTTTGTTAAGGATACCCAACCCTAGATAGATCACAATGGCTTTAAGGTTAGCTACTTTGAATGTCCGAGGGTTGAGGGACGCCTCTCGTAAACTTCGAGTTGCACGCGACCTTCAACGCCTCGGGGTGGATATATGCTGTGTACAGGAAACTCACTTCATTCCCAGTGATTATCAGGGTGTGCTGCTTAGGGACTTCCAGCTCTATTCAGCACATTTTGATTCCCACTCGAGGGGTGTTTCCTGGCTAGTTAGACGCACTCTTGATGCTTCGTGTGACCCAGTCTATGCTGATCCAGAGGGAAGAGTGCACGTGCTGGATGTTACCGTAAAGGATGTGGCATTTCGATTTATTGGGGTTTATTCTCCCAATAGCCATGGCGAGAGGGTTTCCTTTTCCCGGAGGATCGTGCCCTTCATGAATTCGTCTCGGCGGATAGTTTTAGCGGGAGACTGGAACGCGGTCCTGGATCCCGATTTAGATCGCGGGGGTAATACTTCAAGGGCTACTAACCAGAACCGGGATGCTAAGGCGTTTCGAGACTTTATTGACAAGTTTGATCTTGTCGATAAATTTCGAAACGAAAAGTCCGGGGATGTAGTTTGGACTTGGACAGGTAGACGCGGCTCCGATCCGGTGCAACTTTCGAGTTACATCGATCGGTTCTTAGTTAGGAGAGTCGACTTAGGGCTTTTAGACTGTCCAAGTTTTCATAACATAGTTTATTCGGACCATAGGTTAGTCCGGGTTCGGGTAAACTTAGATAGCGTTAAACCTAGGATGGCTAGTTACTGGAAGTTCAACACGTCGTTGTTCGACGTGAAGGGCTTCCGGGAACAGCTTTTACTAACAATACAGAGGGAATTGACGGGAGCCATTATCGGAAATAAGTGGTGGGGAAAACTTAAACAAGCAATTAGGTCCTTCGCTGCTGATTTTAGTCATCGACTCAATCTTAGTTCTAGAGCAACGAAAGCGGCACTAGATGATAGATTAAAAAGGGCGGTGGAGGAGGGGGATAGTGATAGTTATACTTTAATTAAGGCTGAACTGGACTCCCTGGATAACTAGAAGGACCAGGGTCTAGTAGATAGGGCTAGGTTAAAAAGAGTGCCGAACGAGGCAACAAACATGGCCGCTTCAATGCGTGCGGAGGAGCGTCGACGTGCGACTGATCGACACATCGCCAGTGTCACATTGCCGGACGGACGAACCGTAACATCAAATGATGGAATCCTGGAGGGTTTTCGAGCTCATTTGCAGGAGCTTTTTACCATGGAGCCCGGTCTGGAGATTGAACAGTTTGACACGTATTTAGCTGACTTTTCTCGCCTTGAAGCGACCGAAGCAGCTACGTGTGAAGGTTGCATAAAAGAGGAAGAAGTCCTTGAGGCTCTGAAACAAGTCGGGCTAGACAGGACCCCTGGTATTGATGGTCTGCCTTACGAGGTGTACTTGAGACTGTCGCCCATTTTTATTCCTTTGCTGGCCACACTCTTCAACTCCTGGTTTAGGAACGGGTCTATACCTCAGTACTTTACCAGGGGGATCATTAAATTGCTTCGCAAAGATAAAAATGGAGGGGATGGGATTAGCAATTTCCGGCCCTTAACGATGTTTAACACAGAGTTAAAGATTTTGGCCAATTTTTAGCAAATCGTCTGCAGGTTGTTTTACATCGTCTCATAAGTCCCGAACAGACGTGTTCTGTTAAGGGCCGGACGATTCAAGATAATTTGCACGCGATACGCTTGATCATAGAGAAAGTCGACACAGAAGCCGCGCTGATCAATTTAGATCAGTCCAAAGCATTCGATAGGGTTGACCATCGTTACCTAGGGGCTGTTCTTTGCTCGGCTGGGTTTGGACCCCAGTTTCGCTCATGGATTCGCCTCTTGTATGCTAACTCCGGTGCTATGGTGGAGGTGAATGGGGTGAGATCGAAGCCCTTCAGGTTAACAAGATCTATCCGTCAAGGTTGTCCGTTATCACCCATGCTGTATGTCATCGCGCTTGAGCCCTTTTTGCGCCAGCTTAGGGTGAATCCGGTCCTTCGCGGGATTAATTTGCCAGGTGGTTCTACCCCAGTAAAGTATACCGCCTATGCCGATGACGTGACTGTGCTTGTAACGAGCAATGCCGAGATTAGAGTCGTCGACATGGAAACAAGACGCTATGCACAGGTAACAGGGGCCATAATCAACCACGTTAAGTCTATTGGCTTACGTGTTGGTGCCTGGAGGGGAACGCCCCTTCAGGGGCCCTTTGGCTGGACTTATGGACCCTGCAAGCTACTCGGCGTCTGGTTTGGCCCCGACCTCCAGCTGGAGAAAAATTGGTCGGAAGTGTTGAAAGCGGTCAAGACCACAGCTCATTTGTGGTCTTTGAGAAACCTAACTTTAAAGGGTCGGGCGGAGGTATGCAATACTCATATCTACCCCCTGATCCTATACCGTCTATCAGTGCTTCAACTCCCGGAGTCCTCACTACTTTAACTAGTGCGTGCTCTTTTCGCGTTCTTATGGCGCGGAAAGCAAGCCATGGTTGCTCGGGAGATCTGTTGCCTGCATCCGTCTGAAGGCGGTCTGGGTATGCCTAATATCAAAATACGTAGACACACTCTAAGGCTGATATACCTGGACCGAATGTGTACACCTGACTTAGGGAACGGTGTCTTCTAGATGGAAGACACTAAGAAAGCCTTTCCGGCTTTGGAGAGTGTGCATTCGGCTGAGGGGGAGGCACGCAGGATGCCCCGAAACGAATGCCATTTCTATCGCGAGTGTCGACAGGCGTTGAGGTTCCTTCAACGGGTGAATGAAAGCCTCTCTGACACCCGGCTGTTGTCTCGCAAAGCGCTATATAGGGTTATATAGTGAGGGGATCTGTCCGAGACGAAAAGATTGAGGAGTTCGGTTTCACGAATGAGGAGCGTCGCTCGATATGGCCTTGGGCGTCCGGGATGAGCTGTTTCGATAACTACGAGGCATCGCTCACCTGGCTGGTAATCCGAGATGCCCTCTGGGTTCACAAAAAAACTTTTCATAGCGGGTTTTACAATGACACCTAGTTGTGTCCGATGCGGAGAATGGGAGGAAGACCCAAGCCATGTTTTCTTCCGCTGCGCTATCGTTCGACCGTTATGTGAGTTAGTTGAGAGCTTCACGGGTCGCATACTGAACGGGCGTTTTTTTGTGCTGGATGCGGTTTCCCCGTCCTGCAATTGGGCGGCGAGTATGAAGAAAGAGGAACGTTATGTTTTTCTGTGTTTGCTAGCTGTTATGAGAGGCGTGATTTGGTCGACACGACAGAAGGAGGTTTACGGAGATGAGACCTTCACTGCTCCCCAGCTTGTTCTCATGTTCAAGCATCGGTTGAAAATGCGAATTAAGCTGGAGAAGGTGAAACTCACTCCTGTGAATTTCAACGAAAGGTGGGTGAAAGCTTCGCGACTGTGTAGAGTGACTGGAGCTGGCCTTGAATTCGTTTCTGATTTGATTTAGGTCAAAAAGGATTTTGGGTATCCTGAACTAACAAGACATCAGTATCGGAACGATTAGTTTTAGTATGGGTTAGTTAGGCTTTATTGTTTGATTTTTTTTTAGCTTAGCTAGAGTATGTATGTGTTCATCGTCCCAGTCCCTCTTTTAGTTTGCCCTTGTCCCCCCCCTTTTTCCCCCACCTTAGGTTCGATAACCCCCATTCCCGACCCCAATTAGGTGACGGATGGACTGCTTTGTCAGTGATGCAGGTCGTTTTTGTGGTGTTTATTCAATAAAGTCAGTTTTCGTGTGGACCTGCGTCTTTTCGACTGACAAAGCTTTCTATCTGCCACAATTAGTAGTGGGGGGCTCTTTTACTTACTACTATTTTTTCATTGTAAATATTTCATTCTTTTTGTATATAAAATTTTTAGCCCTAACCCCCCACATCATGTATATATCATTTTTCGGGTTATAATTAGGATTCCCATAGAGTGATTCTGGTATTCTGGTGAAAGAGTCTAGTTAAGTTAACTTTATGTTAGATAGGTCCACATTAACCCCCCCTATTTTTGGCCTTGTGCCACATTTTGTGTATATTTATGCAAATAAATATTAACACCAGACCGGCCCTCGCTTGCTCGGTGACGTTTACTACTCTTTTCAGTTGTAACCTTTTTACGTTGTTGTTCTAGTAATACATTGCAAGTCATAACACTGGCGACATTGGATTCGGAGAACGTACTCACGTTTAAAAACAGTGTTCTAAAAAACTAAACACTGACGACATTGGATTCAAGGAGCATACTAAAATCGAAACTAGTAACAACTATGAAAAAATACTCGCGTTGAAATAGTATTCTTAAAATACTAACGACGTCGGACTCAAATGTTATCAAGCCTAAAGGAGTGTCTAACATAACACTTGCAACTGAAAGCTTCACGGTAACTAAAATAAACGCAGATCATTACGGAAATAAAGGGTTGAAAAGAAAAAAAGTTCGTCACGACTTTCCAAGATAGCGCTGTACTTTTGCAAAACGAAAAAGATTGGTCGCAACTTAGAAATGTAATTTTTTATACTTTTGGAAAAAGAATTCGTCACTTGTCGTTTTCGCTGCTAAAATCGGGCGTTTTTTTCTCTGGAGAAAAATATACACTTGATTTTTTCTTTAGGCAATGAACTTTTTATATATTTATGTTTTTTTTCTGTTCGTTTTATTGTCTGGAGGAAGAAACAAGAAAGAATAAAGCAGTTTTGTAAAATTCAGCGAACGTTTTAAAATTGCTGATGCCGACAAAGCAAAATGAACGAATTTAAAGAAGCGTTGGAACATTTGACCAAGTTGCATATCGATGCCGCAAAGCGTCAGTCACAATCCGAAAAACACTGGACTGGACGTCAAATACGATTCGAAGCACAGCAAAAGGAATTGCAAAAACCGTTAGCCAAACGTCAATTAGAAGTTCCAAAACAGTTAGCCGAACGTCAACTACGAACAGAGGAATTGCTTACAGAAATTGTTAAGAATAATGTGAACGCGGAAAGCAATTCAACATTTTCTCAGAATACAATATGGACCGCAATAGACAATTTTAAATACGAGGAAGAGGAAAAATCATTCGCAGCGTATTTTCGGCGTTATGAAGATTTTTTTAATGTTGACTGCAGCAACTGGTCTGATGAAAAGAAAACCAGACTTCTATTACGAAAATGACTGAGCATGATAAATTCCTGGATTACATCTTGCCTCGGAAAACAGCAGATTTGTCATTTAATGAGACCGTAAATTTGTTAACAGAACTTTTCTCACCGAAAACGTTTCTTTTCCATAAGCGTTAGAGATGTTTGAATGTGATAAAAGACAATACTGGCGATTTTGCCACCTATGCAGCTGTGAACAAACACTGTGATTACTTTAAGTTGTCTGAACTAACAGCAGACAATTTTAAATGTCTTGTGTTTGCGCACGGGTTAACCTGGAGAAAAGATGAGGAAATTAGGCGCAGATCCCTTACAAAATTAGAAAATGAACCGAACTTAACACTTCAAAAACTGACCGAGGGTTGTCAAAAAATAGAAATTACAAAATAAGATGCAAGAAATATTGAAGCAGGCATCGTGAATACAAAAAAGTAATTAAGATAAAACCGTTGAAATGGCACAAAGACACCAAGCATCGAAACTCAGACAAACTAAAAGTACCGAGCGCTTGTTTCAGATGTGGTGGAATACATTGGGTAAGGGATTGCCCATTTTTAATAAACAGATGCCATTTATGTAATAAGGTAGGTCATAAAAGTTCGCATTGTAGAAAAACTTAGAATAGAAACCGTGTACCTCAAACCAGAACTAAGGACGTCATAGATGAAAATCTACGCAAATATGTAAACGGTTAAAATTTTCGGCAAGGCTATTAAATTCTAATTAGACAGTGGATCGGATCTTTCAATAACAAATCTCAAAACGTTGAAAGATTACGAAAGCCGACTATGTTAAAAACTAACAGAACGGCGACAGTCGTTAATTGTACAAAAATTCATTTTGAAGGTGAATTAATTACAAACGTAACTTTACGGAGGAAAACATAAAAAAAACAATATTGAATGTGCTAAAAGATAGTGAGAACCTGTTCGGTTCTGACAGCATGGAGGAGTTTCGTCTTTGGGATCTTCCTATATCAACATTCCGCAAGAAAATAGATACGCGGCCAGCAGAAACGGAGAAACTTATAACTTGTTTTAAAAAGAATCCTCAGGGATTTTCACATGGGACGCCCAGGAATAAACAGAGTTAAAAGCCTAATGAAAAGTTTTGTTTATTGGCCAGCTATGGACCAAGATATTACCGACATGGTGAACAGATGCAAAGGTTGTGCTTTGGCTACAACAGCACCACCTATAACATATAGACCTTGGCCTAAGGCTGAACGATCGTGGTCGGGGATCCACATCGATTATGCGGGATCTGTGGAGGATTTTTACTAACTGATAGTAGTTGACTCTTACTCTAAATGGTCAGAATTACTAAGATGCAAAGAACCGATCAAGGCAACAGCGACAATTTTTTATTGGAATTGTTTGCTCGGTTTGGGGTTGTAGACTGTTTGGTTAGCGACAACGCTACACAGTTCACCTCGACAGAGTTAAGAGAATTCTGCGAGACGTATCAAGTCAAGCATATTACGACATCCCAGTACCACGCCAGAAGTAACGACCATGCCGGACGCTTCGTCGATGCGCGTAAAAGGGCATTAAAAAAGGCGTCCGGTACACCGGCAGAAAAGGCCTACAGCAATTTCTGCAAGTTTACAGAATCACGAGAAATCCGAACAAACCGGTTGATGCTATTAACAGTATTATCGTTAAACCATTTTACAAAATCAATATATATATATATATATATATATATATATATATATATATATATATATATATATATATAAGCAAATCGTTAATAAAACTTTAAAACACTTTGAGAAAGAGTTAAAAACATATTTAATCTTACAAGGAAACACTTAATAAGTGGATAGTCCTTAATTCGCGGAGTTTCAAAGAAATACTTTCCTTCTCATCAGAGGGTAGGAATTAGCAAAATGCCTGATCGGATTTTGCATGCAAAAGTATTTGATGAAACTGCAAGTAATTCAAAGATCTTACTTGATAACAAAAAGTGAAGCAGAGGGAATATGGTGAAGAGAAAGGTGATTACACATGAATCAATAGTCTGGTGAAAGGAAAAATCCAATGGCGGTAAAATCCCAAAATATAAATCCAAGAAAGTTAATTGAATTTCCATTCGCACAAGTAAAATCCAAGGAAATCACTAAATTTGAAGATGGTCCAAAATAATCCAAAAGGCCGAAATCCATGGAATAATTCACAAATATGCACAAGGAAAAGAGGGGAAAATTCCAATAATATTAATGAAAGAAAAATAAGATATGCGTTTGACACTGCTGCCGAGACAAATACACACACACACATCTATCTATCTATCTATATATATATATATATATATATATATATATATATATATATATATATATATATATATACGTGTGTGCGTGCGTGTGTGTGTTTGCGTATGTGTGTATATATTCTGTTGATTCATCAAACCAGAATAAATTGATGAAAATATAACATAATATTTTAGCGTTTACAATGTTTGATATTGCTGTATATTTTACTTATATATTTATATATGTATTTATGTTTATTCTTTCATGTGTATGGTCGCGTAAAAATCTTACACGCTCAAAGATTATGTCGGATATTTGTTTTCAATTAGCATATTATTATGCTTCGCCGATTCTTCTAATTTCCATTCATAAATTTATTCTATTTGCCTTGTCAACGATTAGATTTCTACCATTTTTGCCTCGAATATTTTAAGATTTTATTTTATTTTGCTTGCATTGTTTTTGTTTTCGTTGCTTTACTTTCTCTCGAATTCTTTTATTCAAAATTATTTCCTCTTTTTTCCCCGTCTTGACTTGAAGGTCAAGCAATTAGTTACTGAGACTCAAGGGAAATAACTCCAGTGTTAAAGCACCGTTAAGAACGGACATCAACACGCCCTCATCAAAAATATAAAGAACGAACAAAACACCAAGTCACTTTTGGTCAATGCAACTCATTTGAAGACAGCGATCTTAATTGGCCGGATAATCGATATTAGTTTAAAAATTTAAAAATAAATAAAAAAATACGTTTAAAATGTTAGTCGAGACATTGTAGTCTCATATACTTTTTAGTCGGTTTCATATTCTTTTCAGAAATTAATTGATACTATTGGTAAAAATATGATGAAATAAAAATACTACTCTTAAATGCAGAGAGAATGCACGATGATGTGTTAGCATGTTGAATGGAGATATATAAGACTATAAAAATCAGAATATTATGCATGTGAAGATGTGTTTATGACAACAGAAAGGTACTGCATTTTCCAATTTATTTAGAAGAACCTCTCTAATCTCAGGACAAAGAACATAGATTGTGTTACTCCTACCCTCACCAAAAATAGGTGCCCTTTGAGTTGAGAGATAATGATCACAGACCATACCCTATAATATGACCTTAATGAAGAGGTGATGTCTGAAAAGATGAACTCATAATAACAGAAAAAATAATAAAATATCTCACCTGATTTGAATATTGAATGAAAGTACATAAACCGAAAATAATAAATAGAATAACGTGAACATTTAAACTTTAGAAATGGTGTAGTATTAGCATACAAAATAGAAAGGAATAGACTATGTGTGTTAGTATATGTTATGGCTAGTTATGAAATAGGTAGTATATTAATCATGGCATACATATGTGGGCTTGAACGTACAACAGTAACCACCACTTTTTACATAAATAATTGCATTGATTATTATCCGGAAAACTAACTATTTACGATAAATTAAAATGCGATATTCGTTTTCAGTACACCGAAATTATAAAGAGAAATGTTAAGGCGGAAACAAAATAAAAATTTATCAAGACTTCTATTTTTATATTTGTTTTAAAAAGGTACATTATATACAGTGTTGGTCATCCGAACCTTAACATTTTTCTTACGCTACATTTGCTGAATGATTTTCTAAACCAAGAATTACGATTCTTACCAAAAGTACTTATCACAAGTAAACGGCTATAACTTTTGCGAGCAATGTTTAACATGTCGTCATTTATCTAAGGAAGATAATTCTATTTTATTAAGACATTAGCGTACAGTGAGCAACCACTTTGTGACCACGTTGGCTCCCCGTTTCGTATGTTTTTTTTCCTTATTAGTTCTTGTGAAAAAAAAAACTTATTTGGATGTATATTTAAAAGTTTTGAGTTTGACAATGAATTCTCTGGAAAAGTATGCGACGCAAATTGCAGAAGGGAATATAACATTTATAAAACAAGTTCGAAATATTCTTACTGATGTTTTTTTTCTGTTTGCTTATTTGGTTTGACTTAGAATTTTATTTTTAGTTTTGAACGTTTTTCATTGACATATATTTAAAATCATTTTAATTTTACTTCAAAAGATACAAAAATGAAGATTATATATGAATATTTTTCCATGCAAAACACTTTCATTTATTTGTTTTAACTTTTACTTTATTTAAACATAAAGTTTAGATTAGTTAAGCACAGTCTATTTTAAAAAAATTTAAACTCATTTTTCATACGAGAATATCCGACGCTAAAACTAACGCATACCATTTTAAATTACATGGACATTTACAAAATAGGTTCAAAGACTTTGTAATGAAACAAAGTTTACAACATTATGTAAAAGGGGAATACCTCTAAAAATGATATGTTAAAAAGTAAGCTTTTAGTTTGTCGCTAGAACACCTTTAATAAATAGTACAGTTCACTCTTCAATTAGCGTCAACTACTTTTCCAGAAAATCTATTGTCAAGCCCAATTATCAGCTTGGTTTTTGTGATTAAGGTTTTTTTTTTTTTAAATATTTACTGTTTTGCGTTCGTGTTAGCGTTTCAAATCTTAGTCTAAAAAATGAAGTTTTAAATTGCTGAAAAATTATAAATTAAAGAAAGTTTTTTTTTTTTAATTAAAAAAAGCCTAGTAAAACGTTTTGTGACATTTCTGGAACAATCTCAGATTAAATTTGATTTTGGAAAACAATCCCAATTTAAAATGAAAAATACTAAACAAATTCGTAAAATGCCGATGAAAGTATAAAGAACAGACGGGGTTTAGTGTTGTTTTTATTTGCATATTTTAAACGCGAAAATAAATGTCAATTAAAACAAAGCTTTCAAGTCTTTGTTTTTATTCAATTACCCATGTGCAGAATTTTTCAAACTAGTAGTTGTAGAATGAATACACGGTTACAACGCCCAAGCGAGACGATTTGATTTTAGAATATAACAGATATAATGTCTTAGTTTCCTTAAGTGAAGTACAAAATCACAATTTTTAATCGTTACTGGTAGCTGGTTGGACAATGCTATTTTGAAAACAAATAATCAATCATTTTATTATTTCAATTACATTTATATGTGCGGTTGATAACCATCTTGTGAGGGTGAAACATATTTGATATATATATAATCTTCGAATCTCAATTTGTCACGGTTTTTCACACTGCACTACAATATCAGGCAAAATATGTGTCCGAAGTTGAAGTCCATTTATGTGTTTCTTTAACCACAAACTATAGATTTGGATACAGGTGAGGCGACAATGTATATTTCGTTACTATATGATCAAACCAAATGGATTAAGTATTATTTTGATCTCAGTGTAGGCAGCATTATTAGATAGCTTTCGTTCGCACTGGACATAGTTAATTGACTACGACAGTCGACAATCATTTTCCAGGGGCAGCGATAATAAAAAAAAATAGAAGTGCAACATATTTTAAAATCTCTCACTCTTTTCTGTCTTCTCCGTTTTTCAAGATGCATACCTTTCATTTCGACTAATTTCCATTCTCTGTCTCTTCCACACTTCCCACCTTCTCCATCTTCCTCTGTTCTAGTTGCTGTTATTTAAAAAAGACAGAAAGATAACTTGCTTCTCTTTGACATATTGTCGATTTTGTTTGTTAGACAACTCCATTAAGTATAAGTAATAGTATTTTTGTAACTCGCACATATCAATTTGGACACTGCTGAATCTACCGAATTCACTATTTTGTTATACGAATCTAAAAATGTAATGTTTCGGAGTATAATTCAGGAAGAGTGACTTTCAGTCCGATTGCACTCAGAATTACCAGATTCCTATGTATAATAATATGGCCCAATCATTTTACTCAGATGTTAAAGTACGCTTGAAATATAATTTTTACTCTTGATAATTATAATTAAGATGCAGGTTATTAAAACATAGTTATTGTTAATTTTAGATGGCGGCATACTAAATGTAAGCTATGGGCATTTGCAATCTTGAGGAACCTAACATCTACTCAGATACTGAACGAATACGTACAAAGCGTGTTTGAACACATTCCTATACTTATGCCGCTTTATTCATTTATTTACGACTGAACGAATTAGTTCAACCAGGTCATAATTAATTTGTTTTAAAATCGTGCACATAAATACATCATTTGCTACAACTGCTATTATTAATTAAACTACTGCTATTGCTACTACATCAATTGCTACTACTGCTATTATTAATAAAACTACTGCTATTGCTACTACATCAATTGCTACAACAGCTATTATAAATAAAACTACTGCTATGGCTACTACATCAATTGCTACTACTGCTATTATTAATAATACTACTGCTATTGCTACTACATCAATTGCTACTACTGCTATTATAAATAAAACTACAGCTATTGCTACTACTTCAATTGCTACAACTGCTATTATAAATAAAACTACTGCTATGGCTACAACATCAATTGCTACTACTGCTATTATTAATAAAACTACTGCTATTGCTACTACATCAATTGCTACTACTCCTATTATTAATAAAACTACAGCTATTGCTAATACTTCAATTGCTACAACTGCTATTATAAATAAAACTACTGCTATGGCTACAACATCAATTGCTACTACTGCTATTATTAATAAAACTACTGCTATTGCTACTACATCAATTGCTACAACTGCTATTATTAATAAAACTACTGCTATGGCTACTACATCAATAGCAACAACTGCTATTATTAATAAAACTACTGCTATTGCTACTACATCAATTGCTACTACTGCTATTATAAATAAAACTACTGCTATGGCTACTACATCAATTGCTACTACTGCTATTATTAATAAAATTACTGCTATGGCTACAACACCAATTGCTACTACTGCTATTATAATAAAACTACTGTTATTGCTACTACATCAATTGCTACTACTTTTATTATTAATAAAACTACTGCTATTGCTACTACATCAATTGCTACTACTGCTATTATAAATAAAACTACTCTTATTGCTACTACATCAATTGCTACTACTGCTATTATTAGTAAAACTACTCCTATTGCTACTACATGAATTGCTACTACTGCTATTATACATAAAAGTACTGCTATTGCTACTACATCAAATGCTTCAACTGCTATTATTAATAAAACTACTGCTATGGCTACTACATCAATTGCTCCAACTGCTATTATTAATAAAACTACTGCTATTTCTACTACATCAATTGCTACTAATGCTATTATTAATAAAACTACTTCTATTATTAATAAAACTACTGGTATTGCAACTACATCAATTGCTACTACTGCTATTATTAATAAAACTACTGCTATTGCTACTACATCAATTGCTACAACAGCTATTATTAATAAAACTACTGCTATTGCTGCTACATTAATTGCTACTACTGCTATCATTAATAAAACTACTGATATTGCAACTACATCAATTACTACTACTGCTATTATTTATACATCTACTGCTATTGCTACTTAAAAAATTGCTACAACTGCTATTATTTATAAAACTACTGATATTGCTACTACATCAATTGCTTCAACTGCTATTATTTATAAAACTACTGCTATGGCAACTACATCAATTGCTCCAACTGCTATTATTAATAAAACTACTGCTATTGCTACTACATCAATTGCTACAACTGCTATAATTAATAAAACTACTGCTATTATTAATAAAACTACTGCTATTGCAACTACATCAATTGCTACTACTTCTATTATTTATACAACTACTGCTATTGCTACTGCATGAATTGCTACAACTGCTATAAATAATAAAACTGCTGCTATTGCAACTACATCAATTGCTACAACTGCTATTATTAATAAAACTGCTGCTATTGCTACTACATCAATTGTTACAACTGCTATTATTAATAAAACTACTGTTATGGCGTCTACATCTATTGCTACTACTGCTAATATTAATAAAACTACTGCTATTGCTACTACATCAATTGTTACAACTGCTATTATTAATAAAACTAGTGCTATGGCTACTATTTCCATTGCAACTACTTCTACTGCTTCTACTGCTATTATTAAACACCTACTATTCCTACTACTGATAGTGCTACTACTGCTACTGCTACTACTGATATTATTTATAAATCTACTGCTATTGCTACTAGTGATATTGCTACTAATGCTACTGCTACTACTGCTATTATTAATAAAACTACTACTATTGCTACTACTGCTATTGCTACTACTGATATTATAAATAAAACTACTGCTACTACAGATATTTTTAATAAAACTACTGCTATTGCAACTATTCTATTGCTACTATTGCCAGTATTAATAAAACTACAACTATTGCTACTACTGCTACTGCTCCTACTGATATTATTAATAAAATTACTGCTACTGCTACTACTGCTATTATTAACAAAACTACTGCTATTGCTGCTATTGCTATTGCTACAATTCTATTGCTACTACTACTATTGCTACTACTTCTATTGCTACCACTGCTACTACTAATATTGCAATTTTTACTACTGCTATTATTAATAAAACTACTGCTATTGCTACTACTACTACTGCTACTACGGCTAATGTTTATACTACTACTACTATTTCAACTACTTTTATTGCTAGTACTGCTACTAATACTACTGCTATTTCTACTCCTGCTATTAATAATATAACTACTGCTATTTCTACTACTGCTATTATAATTAAAACTACTGCTATTGCCGCTACTGTTAGTACGGCTATTATTAAAAAAACTACTGCTACTGCTACTACTTCTATTGCTACTACTTCTATTGCTACTACTTCTGTTATTAGTAAAACTACTGCTTTTGCTACTATTTCTATTGCTACTATTGCTACTGCTACTACTGCTATTATTAATAAAACTACTTCTATTGCTACTACTTCTATTGTTACTACTGCTATTATTAATAAAACTACTACTATTGCTACTGCTGCTATGATGACTTCTTTTACTGCTACTACTGCTATTATAAATAAAACTACTGCTACTACTGCTATTGCTACTACTGCTACTGCTACTACTGCTATTAGTAATCAATCTACTGCTATTGCTAATACTTCTATTGCTACTACTACTATTATTAATAAAACGACTGCTATTGCTACTACTTCTATTGCTAATACTTTTATTATTAATAAAACTACGGTTATTGCTACTACTTCTATTGCCAATACTTCTTTTATTAATAAAACTATTGCTATTGCTACTACTTCAATTGATACTGCTACTATTACTACTACTGCCATCGCTACTACTGGTACTATTTAGAAAACTACTGCTATTGCTACTACTGCTATTCTTACTACCGCTATTATTAATTAAACTACTGCTATTGATAATACTTCTATTGCTACTACGTATCATACTACTACTGCTACTGCTACTACTACTATTACCACTACTGATATAATTAATAAAACTGCTACTATTGCTACTACAACTATTGCTTATACTGTTACTGCTACTACTGCTATTATTTATAAAACTACTGCTATTTCTATTACTGTTATTGCTACTAGTGCTATTATTAATACAACTACTGATTTGCTACTACTGCTATTGCTACTACTTCTATTGCTACTACTGCTCCTGCTACTACTGGTATTGCTACTACTGATATCATTAATAAATTTACTTATATTGCTACTACTTCTATTGCTACTACTGCTATTATAAATAAAACTACTGCAACTGCTATTGCTATCAATGCTACTGCTACTACAGATATTATTAATAAAACTACTGGTATTTCAACTACTTCTATTGCTACTATTGCCATTATTAATAAAACTACTACTATTGCTACTACTTCTACTGCTCCTACTGATATTATTATTAAAATTACTTATGCTGATACTGCTACTACTGCTATTATTAACAAAACTACTGCTATTGCTGCTATTGCTATTGCTACTATTCTATTGCTACTACTGCTATAATTAAGAAAGCTACTACTATTGCTACTTCAGCTATTGCTACTACTTCTATTGCTACCACTGCTACTACTACTATTGCAATTGCTACTACTGCTATTAATAATAAAACTACTGCTATTGCTACTACTACTACTGCTACTACTGCTAATGTTTATAAAACTACTGCTATTGCAACTACTTGTATTGCTACTACTGCTACTAATACTACTGCTATTTCTACTACTGCTATTATTAATGAAACTACTGATATTGCTACTACTGCTATTATAATTAAAACTACTGCTATTGCTGCTACTGTTAGTACGGCTATTATTAATAAAACTACTGCTACTGCTACTACTTCTAATGCTACTACTTCTATTGCTACTACTTCTGTTATTAGTAAAACTATTGCTTTTGCTACTATTTCTATTGCTACTACTGCTACTGCTACTACTGCTATTATTAATAAAACTACTGCTTTTGCTAATACTGCTACTGCTACTACTGCCATTATGAAGAAAACTACTTCTATTGCTACTACTTCTATTGTTGCTACTGCTATTATTAATAAAACTACTACTATTGCTACTACTGCTATTACGACTTCTTTTACTGCTATTACTGCTATTATAAATAAAACTACTGCTACTACTTCTATTGCTACTACTGCTACTACTACTGCTATGATTAATACAACTACTGCTATTGCTACTACTGCTATTGCTAATACTGTTACTGCTACTACTGCTATTAGTAATAAATCTGCTGCAATTGCTAATACTTCTATTGCTACTACTACTATTATTAATAAAACTACTGCTATTGCTACTACTTCTATTGCTAATACTTCTATTATAATTAAAACTACTGCTATTGCTACTACTTCTATTGCTAATACTTCTATTATTACTAAAACTACTGCTATTGTTACTACTTCTATTGCTACTGCTACTATTACTACTACTGCCATCGCTACTACTGGTACTATTTAGAAAAATACTGCTATTGCTACTACTGCTATTCTTACTACTGCTAATATTAATTAAACTACTGCTATTGATAATAATTCTATTGCTACTACTTCTCATACTACTACTACTGCTACTACTACTATTGCTACTACTGATATAATTAATAAAACTGCTACTATTGCTACTACAACTATTGCTTATACTGTTACTGATACTACTACTATTATTTATAAAACTGCTGCTATTTCTTTTACTGTTATTGCTACAACTGCTATTATTAATACAACTACTGATTTGCTACTACTGCTACTGCTACTACTTCTATTGCTACTACTGCTACTGCTACTACTGGTATTGCTACTACTGATATCATTAATAAATTTACTTATATTGCTACTACTTCTATTGCTACTACTGATATTATTAATAAAACTACAGCTATTGCTCCTACTCCCATTGCTACCACTGCTCCTACTACTACTGTTATTATTAAAAACAACTGCTATTGCTACTACTTCTATTGCTACTACTGCTGCTGCTACTGCTGCTATTATTAATTAAACTACTGCTATTGCTACTTCTTCTATTGCTACTACTGCTACTGCTACTACTGTTTTTATTAATAAAATTACTGCTATTGCTACTACTTCTATTTCTACTACTGCTCTTATTAATAAAAGTACTATTATTGCTACTGCTATTGCTACTACTGATAATGTTTATAAGAGTACTGCTATTGCTACTACTTCTATTGCTACTACTACTATTGCTACTACTACTATTGCTACTACTGCTATTGCTAATACTGGTTTTGCTACTACTGATATTATAAATAAAACTACTTCTATTGCTACTTCTACTATTGTTTCTACTGCTATTATTAATAAAACTACTACTATTGCTAATACTGCTATTATGACTTCTTTTACTGCTACTACTGCTATTATAAATAAAACTATTGCTACTATTCTATGGCTACTACTGATACTACTACTGCTATTAATTATACAACTACTGCTATTGCTAATACTGCTACTGCTACTACTGCTATAAGTAATACATCTACTGCTATTGCTAATACTTCTATTGCTACTACTACTATTGTTAATAAAACTACTGCTATTGCTACTACTTCTATTGCCAATACTTCTTTTATTAATAAAACTACTGCTATTGCTACTACTTCTATTGCTACTGCTACTATTACTACTACTGCCATCGCTACTACTGGTACTATTTAGAAAACTACTGTTATTGCTACTACTGCTATTCTTACTACTGCTATTATTAATTTAACTACTGCTATTGATAATACTTCTATTGCTACTACGTCTCATACTACTACTACTACTGCTACTACTACTATTGCTACTACTGATATAATTAATAAAACTGCTTCTATTGCTACTACAACTATTGCTTATACTGTTACTGCTACTACTGCTATTATTTATAAAACTACTGCTATTTCTATTACTGTTATTGCTACTAGTGCTATTATTAATACAACTACTTATTTGCTACTACTGCTATTGCTACTACCTCTATTGCTACTACTGCTACTGCTACTACTGGTATTGCTACTACTGATATCATTAATAAATTTACTTATATTGCTACTACTTCTATTGCTACTACTGCTAAAATTAATAAAACTACAGCTATTTCTCCTACTGCCATTGCTACCACTGCTCCTACTACTACTGTTATTATAATTAAAATAACTGCTATTGCTACTACTTCTATTGCTACTACTGTTGCTGCTACTACTGCTATTATTAATTAAACTACTGCTATTGCTACTTCTTCTATTGCTACTAGTGCTACTGCTACTACTGCTATTATTAATAAAATTACTGCTATTGCTACTACTTCTATTTCTACTACTGCTCTTATTAATAAAACTACTATTATTGCTACTCCTGCTATTGCTACTACTGATAATGTTTATAAGAGTACTGTTATTGCTACTACTTCTATTGCTACTACTACTATTGCTACTACTACTATTGCTACTACTGCTATTGCTAATACTGGTTTTGCTACTACTGATATTATAAATAAAACTACTACTATTGCTACTGCTTCTACTGATACTGCTGCTACTGCTATTATTATTAAAACTGCTGCTAATGCTACTACTGTTATTGCTACTACTGCTATTATTAATACAACTACTGCTATTGCTACTACTACTATTGCTACTACTTCTATAGCTACTACTGCTACTGCTACTACTGGTATTGCTACTACTTATATGATTAATAAAACTACTACTATTGCTACTACTGGTATTGCTACTACTGCTATTAATCATAAAACCACTGCTGTTGCTGCTAATGCTATTGATACTACTGCTATTATTTATAAAACTACTACTATTGCTACTACTGCTATTGCTACTATTTCTATTGCTACTACTGCTACTGCTACTACTGCTATTTGTACTACTTCTATTATTAATAAAACTACTGCTATTGTTTCTACTTCTATTGCTACTACTGCTATTTTTAATAAAACTGCTGCTATTGCTACACCTGCTATTATTAATAAAACTACTGCTATTGCTACTACTGGTATTGCTACAACTGCTATTTTTAATAAAACTACTACTATTGCTACTACTGCTATTGCTACAACTGCTATTATTAATAAAACTACTGGTGTTGCTACTACTGCTACTACCTTCATTATTAATAAAACTACTGATATTGCTACAAAAATATATTCTCAGGCTCTTGTTATGCAATTTGAAAACGATAAACCATCTGTTATTTATCTTTCTGTCAATCTATCCATATTTCTAGGTGTATCAATCGATCTACCTATCTGTGTCGATCTTGCTATATAGCTATCTCAGTCTATTTCGATATAGCTATTTATCTACATGTCGGGGTAAACAAGAGATGAGATGTGAATGTTTTGATAAAAGTTGTCAAAATGTTATCGAAGAATAAAAACGACAAGCTTCACTGAAAGCACCAAAAGTAGCGGACCGGAAGGGCATGGTTGTTTCCATGTAAGCAGGTTAGCTGGACATAGTGTCGAAGTTTGAATTTTTATGTAAAGAAGAGCGGACGGGTTAACGGTTGTCTCCCTTTCCTTGGGAGGGCGATGACGTGTCTCCAAATTGGAGATAAGAATTAACCACTAGTAAAGACCCTCACTTTCCGTTCTCTGCATTCGACACCTGGAAAGTGAATAAAATAAATATATAAAATCAACCATTTTTTTAGTGAAATACATTTCTTCAAACTAGTTTTCAGCCGCCCTCCAAGAACAGATGAAACCCAGGCGAACCACAATATCAAGAAGTATGACACACCAAACACGCGCATGTGAACATGTAGATTATCACAGAAAGAACTTAAATAGAACACATATACAACAAGGGTTCAGATAGCGAAGAGGCACTAGATTGAGAAAACCTGCACGTGCACGCACTCAAACCTCACAATAGAACACTAAAATCCTATTGGTAAGCATAGCAGTTTACTTGATAGAAGAACATTGGGCTTAACGATGTGTCATACCAAGTCTAGATAATATTATTACGATTAATCATGCTTCTATTTCGACTACATTTTTTAAAAGATATTGCATGAAAGGTAACGCTACTAATATTATTCTTGCATAAAAGTGGTGCTCAAAATTGCACTACATTGAATTTTAATAGAATTATTATATTGCGTATATCAATCTACATGTCAAATGCAATTTTGAGCACCACTTTTATGCAAGAATAATATTAGTAGCGTCACCTTTCATGCAATATCTTTAAAAAAAAATGTAGTCGAAATAGAAGCATGATTAATCATTATCAAGAGTTGGTATGACACATGGTTTAGTCAAATGTTCTGCTATCATGTAAACTGCTATGCTTACCGTTAGGATTTTAGTGTTCTATTGTGAGGTTTGAGTGCATGCACGTGCAGGTTTTCTCAATCTATCTGTATTGTAGTTGACATCTGCGTATTGACATGTATATGGGGCTTCAGAATGGGAGATGGAGATTTTAGCTTCTGCAATTTCATTTTCACCTCATAATAAGGACCACGATTTCCATAACCTCCTCTCTCTTTCTTCCTTTATCTTCATATATATATATATATATATATATATATATATATATATATATATATATATATATATATATACTAGCATTTCAGCCCGGCGTTGCCCGGGTGTTTGGAGGTGTATGCTGAGCAAAAAAAAAAAAAAGAGTAAATTATTTTTTAATTTGACCCCTATTATGACGCCTTAATCTTTATAGTTTCGGGCTCAAATCACTTTATTAAGTTAGATCGAGGTTCAAGGAACCTATATCTAAAATTTCAAGTGTCTAGACCCAAAATTGTCGGAGGAGTTTGGTAGAGTTCCTAGAGGTCAAATCGTTGAAATTTGACCCCTTAACCGCCAAATTTCTGGCTGACACTCGTCAGATCGATTTTCCCAAATCTCAGTACCCGGTATTTAAAATTTCGAGTATATAGACTAAAAATTGACAGAGTTATTGCGTAGGGAAATGTACACAGACAGACAGACACACAGACAGACAGACAGACACGTTCACTTTTATATATATATATATATATATATATATATATATATATATATATATATATATGGGGTGGTGTATGCGTGCGTCTATTTCGTATTTGTGTATCTCAGTGGGCGTGTCTACTGGTTATATAAATATAGGAAAGGTTGTTTTTAAAAATTAGTTCACACTATTTTGTTTACGTGCGTTTCCACTATTCCATATGCTTAACATTCCAATTTATCTGAATTTCTTCTTCCTATTAATCGTTTCTCTCATATATATATATATATATATATATATATATATATATATATATAGAGAGAGAGAGAGAGAGAGAGAGAGAGATATTAACGGCGGTTTTTTACATATATATATATACACATATATATCTGTGTGGGTATACATGTATAAGTTGTAAGTATGTGTGTGCAGATTTGTAGACATGGTTTCTAATGACTGTCCTATGAATTCTCCTCGAGCGTCACAGATTTGTCTGCACCTCTCACTGACAGGAAGCCATAAGATCGTTATTAAGTTCTTCCGAGACGAGTAGGAAAAGCATTTCACCATTTCAATCATTATTTCTACTTGTCCTTTGCATTCCCACCGAGCCTCATCTTCTAATTCTACCTCTTGCCATTGCTACTTCTGTCTAACGAGCTCTTCTACCTGCGCCGAGCGCATCTGGTCCGTGATTTATTGTAAGAGAATATTAAAAAAATAAAGCAAAAATAAAATATGGTCGAATGCAACATCTGTAAAGGTTATATACTCAATGCTATTTTAGACAGGAAATATTTAAGCAACAGATTAAACATCGTATAACACGAAGAATTATGATGATGACGATTATCATGATAATCATCATGATCATGATCATGATCATGGTTATGATCATGAAGTTAATAAAAATAATCGTATTAAAAACATGAAGAATATGAAGAATATAAAGAAGAAATTGAATATGAAGCAGAATAGGAAAAATATAAAAGTTAAGATAGAAATGACCGATAAAATATTTAATGTAGACTTTCTAGACAAAGCAAGGAACGGTAAACAAAAATTATACCGAAAACTAACGCCAGTGGGGGTGAACAAGCTAGCATTATTAAAATGACATTTGGAAAATGACAGCATTTTGAACAAGCAGAAAAAATACTACATGCACTAAAAGCGGAGAGAATATTGGAAAATTACCATTACATGTAATCATGAATAGATATATTTATCCCCAAGCGAAAACCGCAGATTTGATGGTAATAATAATAATAATAATTCGGATTTCGTTTATGAACGTCTCTCTAGAAAGGTATGGGATTAATTTTCAGAGGATTTCCCTTAATCCCGGCTTCAAACCAAGAGCTTCAAAGATCAAGGGTTTTCCTAAGGATGTTAGTAGTACCTATAATTGCAGAGGTCTGAAGGTCGCCTAAATCATCGGGGATTTGTATTTTTTCAATTGCCCTTTTTTACATAGGTATCACCACTTATGAAGGCAAAGAGGTCACTCGAGGATAAGAGTTAAAAAGTGTACAGTAGAAATTGGGCAATATAGTAACCGTTTTTAATGGAGTTTCAGTAAATTTGTTAACTTATATGGAAACGGCCTATCAAAAACTTGTTTACGTTAGAATTGAAAGCAATCATATTGTAGTCAGCTGGAAAGCAGAAAAACGGAAGACAATTTCATAGGCATGCAATTTTAAGAAAGAAGCTTTGCTCATGGAATCTACGCTTAGGTTTAGTCACAGATAAAGAGTAGGGGAAACTAGTGATAGTGTTCTCTGCTAGACGGGTATTTCTTGTGAAAAGTGGCGAGGGGGATCATAGAATGGAGCTCAGCCTAGCAGCTGCCATGAAAATAAGGATAAAGCAGAGATAAACTCGCAACATCTCTTCTGTGAGTTAAAGGTTGCAGGGAAGAGAAAAGGACATCCCCCACAAGGCTACTAAGTCTATTTTGAACTCTATCAAGGTAGGATAAGTCCTTTCTAGCAGCTCCTGCCCAGATGTGGCAACATTACTCCATCCTTTGACGTACCTGGCTCTAATATAGATAGAGAATTGCATCAGCAGTGAGATATCTACTGGATCGATAGAAGGATCCCACAATTTCCCCAGCGGCCTTGGCAAAGGATTTAATGTGTTCCATTTAAGATCAGGAGTAAAGGTCAAGCCAAAAGCTTGTCAACACATGAAGCCTCCTCAAGACGAGAGCCATTCATTTCAATTGATACCAGATGGGGATCAGATCGTTGATGATGTAAAGATAAAAGCTTGGTCTTAGATGCATTAAAAGTAACAAGCCACCTCGTTCCCATTGTACCACTTGCTCAAGATCAGAGGAGAGAGAATCAGAGAGAATTTGGTCGTTTATTGTCTTAGATGTGCTACCATAGATAGTAGTGTCATGAGCATAGATGTCTACAAATGATGTAAGGATGTTATTTGGAAGATCATTAATATAGATCAGGAAGAGAGTAGGGCCCAGGATGAACCCATGAGAGACTCCAACATTAATACTAAGAGTGTCTGATTTCTGCCAATCAACCACTACTCTTATGAACCTATCAGGTAGAAATGATTTAATAATTGAGAAGACATTTCCAGCTATACCATAGCTGAAGATCTTGTGAAGTAAACCTTTATGACATACTCTATCAAAGACCTTTGATATGTCAAGAGCAATTGCCCTAGAAAGGTAGCCTCCGTCGAGAGATTAGCTAATCCTATGAGATATAACTGTAAACACATCTGCTGTAGATCTAGCAGAACGGACACCATATTGCGTGTCAATAAGAAGGTTATTTTTGCTAAGATGGTTGATTACTTCTCTATTTAACACAGATTCCAGCAACGTACTCATGACACACAGGAGACTTATTGGCCTGTACTGTGAGGTAGATGACCGATCACCTGAATTCTTAAATACGGGGTATACTGATGAGATTTTCCAGGGTGACGGGAAGCAATTTTCCTTAAGACAACGTTTAAACAGTTTTGTAAGGATGGGCTCAATTTCTGGTAAAAGTCTTTTGAGTACTATAATTGGAATACCGTCAGGACCGGTTGCTTTACTGGAATCAAGGTTTTTGATTAGCTTGGCAACATCACGTACATATATTTGTATATCGCATAGCATGTTTTCTGATACCGGAAGAAATATTGGAGGTTGGCAGCCTTGGTCACAAAGGTTAGAATTATCTGCAAAGTTCTTAGCAAAGAACTTTACCTGATGCTGACGAGATTACCTAAGGGCAATTTATGATAGTTGTGATAAAGCACACGCTTCTGTTCAGGATTCTTTTTGCTATTTGCCCAAACTGGTGGGAACCAAGTCGCTGCTAAGCTACTTTGGACTTGACGGACTGAACATACAAATCTCTTGCGCTTTTTATTACTTTTTTACAGTGGTTGTTGGCAGTTCGTAAAGCCGCTTTAGTCTCAGTACATCTATTACGTTGGAAGCAATGGGAAAAAGTGATTTCTATGCGCAATGGCATCAGCATATTCCGGAGAGAACCACGGCTGGCTGTTAGGGTTTGGCTGGAATTTTTCCCAGGTTATGAAACGGTCTATACCTACAATTAACAATTCTGTCGGGTCTGCTACTATAGAAGACACCTCCTTTTTAAACATGACACGCAGATGTAGATCTGGTATAAATGTGCGGAAGCTATCCCAGTCAGCCATAGAGTATCGATATACTGTACGATGGATAGGTACATCTGGGAACTTATTACATTTCATTTTTATCTTAACTGATACAACTGAGTGGTCGGAAGATCCAAGTGGATACCGAACAGAAGCAGAACACAGGCCGTCAGAATCGGGAACACGGGTGGGTTCGTGAACAATCTTGGTGAGGTCATAAGAAATGAAGAAATCATGACAGATCCTCCTCTCATCATCGGGCTTGGTTGAGTGAGTTAACCATTCCACATTGTGAACATTGAAGTCTCCACAGACATGAATATTAGCTGAAGGATAAGCAGATAGTGCGATTCAATTTTATCAGCTATACTTTTAAAGAAAGTAACTCCACTGTTGTGTGGGCGATAGAGGGCAAATATAAATGCAGTAGTTTGAGTTAGTGCAACTCGGAAGCACATATAGGGTAAGTTAGGATCTTCTCTGGAGATGTCCCTACTACATGGAAATCCATCTTTTATATAGGCACAAATTCCATGCTCATGGCTATCTTAGGTGTCAGGTTTGGAAGTTAAATTAGTGTATCCTTCCAGACAACTTGATACTACTCCTAGTGTACCATGTACGACCGGGATTATTTGTGTTTAAATCCCGTGTATACGCCTTATCTCCAAGCCAATGGAGCATAATTGCTCCACTTTTCATTCTACTTCTCTCTCACATTCCTGTCCCATGGTACTGAAAAATGTACAATCTGCCAGTTTTTGAGACCTTATCAATAACGACCAAATCCGGACGATTATGCTCCAATTGCTTGGTCGTTATGACACTATTGTCCCTCCATCCCTCTACCTTACCATCCTCACTTGTTCTCACTTCATCAAGCACCTCCTTAAACCATTTTCAGCACACTGTCACCCCAACCCTTTTACACACCTCCCAATATATCCAGAGTCCCATGCGATCGTGTCTTTTGCGCTACTCTCTCTGAGCCAGTCTACTACACCCCGCTGCAAGGTGCACAATTGACTGTGTTGTCTTACCACAAATCCGTCATTCTGCAGCAACTTCATCTCCTATAATAATAATAATAATAATAATAATAATAATAATAATAATAATAATAATAATAATAATAATAATAACAACAACAACAACTATATAGGGCCGAATGGTTTCTATATTGTAAGGGATTGAAGTTGGGGTATCTCCCACTATCCTATAACTTACACCCAAGGCATGCTCAAATCTATATATTCCTTCAGGGCGGAACGATAATGATGTCGCCCTCGAAGAAGACGACATTATCTCATTTCCGTTGGATGAAAACCAGTGTTCTTATTTTATTGCAGCCTATCTACTAATTGGCCAAGTGTGTACAAATCTTAAGAGCGATAGGAGCGGTTTATCATGTCTAAACGTGATACAGTGTTCAACGAGCGAGATCAGAGATGCGCCACTATACAACTCATGCTCTGTACTGATCACAGTAAGACAAAATCGTGATGGGCAGCAATCTAAAAATGCATTTCCGGATTACCATGGATAAGAGGGGCGTGCCCAGGGAGATGAAAACAAAGTTTCCCGAAACAATTATGGTCTTCGGTGTGGTTTCAAATGAAGGCCACATTATGCCACCTAACATTTCGAAGTCGGCTTGAAAGTCAACATCCAAGAGTACCTAGATTTACTGAAGAGTTTAGTCATCTCCTGGCGATATCAGGTGGCCGCTTGTAGACCCTGATTCTAGCTGCAGGAATCGACGCCGGCTAACAAGTCCAAAGTTACCCAGCCTTGGCTTCAGAAGGAGTGCTACGACTTTGTTTCATCACTCATTGGCCCCCTCCTCCTCGTCCGACCTAAACCCGACGGACTACTTCGTTTTGTTATACGTTAAGAACATCACCAACATGACCTCCTACAGCACCAAAGCGGCTTGATCACCGCTAGCCGTTAAGTATTCGCCGACCTCCAGCTAGCGTTTGTGGAAAAGACATGCTCCCAATTCCGGACCCCTATCAAGGCGATGATTAAGGCTTAAGCGACCACATTAAATAGATGTAAGTACTACAATATAATCAAGTTACCTGAAGTGATTTTTTCAATAAAGCTTTAAAATAAAGCTGTAGGTTTGTTTCCTTGTGACGACAAATTTGTCGTTCCACCCTGTATTCCTAGCCTCCTCGTATGGCATAGTCACTAAGCACGGCAGACCTGTGTTACTGACGGAGAGGCATCAACCGAATGACTGTCGCCTTCGAACTAGTAACGCTGGGTAGTTGGTACCCGACAGTCTAGTAAAATCAACAATCTAGGAGAAAGATTTCAAATTACTAGATATAGTTTCCCCTACACAAAAAATAAACAAAAATAAAAACACTGGTAGTTTAGTAACTTAAACTTTCGTAACATTCTTATGAATGAAATTTCAATCCAAGGATTAAGAATAACGACTTCAACGGTAGATAAACTTTAATTAAATTGCTAACGCCTGGCAGTTGAATGTTAGAACAGCAGCGGAACTCTAGTCATCATTACACAACTGTTAGAATAAAGTGGAGTAAGAGTTAACTAAATCAGAGTTTTCGAAATCACTATTTCTGATAAACACTTTAAAAAAATTTTCGGCTAGAGGTGCATACAACATGTGTGTAGATAATAGAGAAAATTACTGAGAATAATAGAGCAGTACATGTGTTATCAGGCAAAATCAATACGGAAAAATGTATGTCTATGAGACCTGGAAGTAGAGGCCATAAAAACAAGTGATCGCAGAAGTAATTCGAGATAAAACGGCGAACAAAGATGTATATATTTATGAGAAAAAGACAGACAATCAAGTAAAAGATATGGATGAAGAGGCAGGGATGAAGAGAAAACAGGAGACGATTTAATTGATAAAGATGTGGAAACTGATGATGAGGTGCTGGAAGAAACTGAAACGTGAGAAGGACTGTTGAAAAAGTGAAAGAGTGTTTAGTCGTAGGAAAGAGAGGAGAAGCGATTAAATTCTGGTTAAGAAACTTGACAGAAAATTCTGAAATTTCATGTAGACAAAGTAAATGAGTCAATACTATATGTTAAATATAGAACCATCCTAGACACAATTAATTTGATCGTAACAGGCAGTGTTTAGATTGCGGAAAATTAATATTGAAAAGAGGGGGACGCCACAAAATGTATTATTCAGGGTGGGAAAGATGACATAAACAATTAATATAGGATGTAAACGCCCATGCAAGAGTATTTAAAAGAACAGTTGGTGTTGTTAAGACGGGCAAATTAAAACAGCTGAAAGTATTCTATTAGACATAGAACAAAGAATTCTGACAAAAAATCCAAAGATGAAGAAGTAGAAAGTGAGAAATGAAAAGCTTATAGAAAATAAGTTCTTCCAGAGACTTTAAAAAGGACAAATGACAATGGAATGTACAAAGGTTTAAGGTGATATTAGAAGTGATTAAAAGAACATAATCTAAGTGCATGATGGCTTTAAAATTTGAAAAGTAGAAATGTATTTAAAGCAATCAAGACATTCAGTGAAAGTGAAGAAGCTTAACAAAACAATATAAGAAAATGCTTCCAGAACATACATAATATAAGAATATTTGATAAAAAATATTACTAACTTGCTTGAAAGGTTTGCATTTCAAATCAACATTAACAAATTAAATTTACCAATATCTGAAAGAGCAAAAGATCTTATCTGATGTAAGTGATGTAGTCGAGGTATTGGATGATCCTAAGATCAATTGCTTTTTAAGAGGACAATACTTCGAAGTTGTAAGGAGGACATTCACAAATCTATGCATGCAGTGACTAAATAACCACTAAACATACGGTCTTGTTGCACGTTGATGGATATGTAAAACATTCAGAGAAGTACATGGAATGCAGCGATTATGGAAGGATTAGCTGGAGAAAATAAGAAACAATGGAACGTGCTAAGGACATAAACGAATATCTTTGGAAGTCCATGTGCAGAGAGATTATATAGGGGGAAGCTTCTCGCCATTGTTTATTTTGAGTATGGCAGTGCCTTTAATATTATGTCGTGTTATGAGTAAGGAGGAAAGGGGTACCAGATAATCTTTTATTCATTGATAACTTAAAATTATATGCAAACTACAAGAACTATTAACGTGGTCCGTAATGATATAGGTATGGAATTTGGCAGCAATAAATGTTAAAAGGTAAAATTGTTGGAAGTAAAATGTAATAAACCTTTTGAATTGTCGAATGACAAAATAGGTTGGGGAATAAGAATACACATATTTAGGAATTGTAGAATTTTATTATTCAAAATAAAAGAAGCTGAAATGAAAACATAATAGGAAAATAATAGACATTGGTGATTTGCTCACGATTGAACAGGGAAAACAAATAACCCACAATAAATACGTTGTCATTAACTATAATTCGATATGCGGCAGGTATTAACCAATAGAAAACTACAGCTAAATTACATGGACAGAAAAAAAAAACGATGATAGAACATGACGCTTTTCACCTAAAGATTTAGTCGATAGGTTATATAGAAAAAGAATAGTGGGAGAACAAAGACCAATAGGTGTAGAAAAATGCATATAATTTTACATCCCCCCAAAATAAGGAAAACATTATAAAGTGTATGTCAAAATTTGAAAAATTGCAGTAGAGCAAACTAGTAATGAGCACAGAATTTAAGCTCATAACAAATTTTTAAAAAAAAGGTTAAGGAGGAAAATTCATGGTCAATTCAATAAGATTTTACAAAGGTCAGTGGACAAGAAAAACAGTTGGCGATTGTTCTCAAAATTAAATTATCAGGTCGTGGCAAGCCCCCTCGAAATAATTCCGTGAAATATCACATTTATCAAACGGCTTTACGTCTCCTTGTGTCGACTGTGTGGACAGAAAGTTTAGAACGTACAACACTTCGTCTAGTCGTAAGAATTTAGAGGTGGCAAAGCTGCACAATTAACCAAAGCATGTTCTCCTTAGCTTATTTTTGTTTTTGCTTCTGCCATTTATTAGTAAGGTTGACGGTTACATTTCTTTACATGCGATAACGTTAATATTTGGGGGGGGGAGGAAGTAATTTACACAGTACGTCAACCTCCGCATTTTTCGTTACAATTACAACTTTTACCTTTTGCACTTTACTAGTACGGTAGTGGGGTAGATTTCTTTTACACGCGCACACATTAAATATATTTTTTTGGGGGGGGGAGAGGGGTAAATTTTTACATTACGCCCACCTCCACATTTTTCCTTTCAATGAGAACCTTTATATGTTTTCGTCTACACTGAAAATCTCATTCAAATTTTGCGCAGATGAGTGAGTTAGCCTGCAGCACTTTGTCTACATTGTATTGAAGAAAACTTGATTTTATAAAATGATTTTTATACATAATGGCTCGAATCAGGGTTAAAATGTAAAAAGAAAGAGTCATACTTCAATTGTATTCTAAACAGAAACATTCATTTCCAAAGCTCTCCTGCCATATCACAGAATCTACTGGCTTTATTCGTTGTGCGGTGATAGGAGTTTGAATTTATGTTGAAAATGAAAACGTAAGAGTGTAATTTAGCTTCAGCAGAAACATTCATTTCGAACGCACACTGTATTATATCAAGGAACCTACTGCTGTGATATATGTCGGGTTAGTTTGGCTTGTGTTGTAATAAAACTTTGATGGCAAGCTGTGTAAGGAAAAATCCCCCGTTTTTCTTTCATCGGATTATCTCACTTTTCGATACTTATCGAACACATTACGATTCAAACTCTATGTAAGAACACTGGCTAACACGAAACGAACCATTGTGTGAAATTTCATAAAAATCTGTCCAACAGTTTTCGAGTCTATAGAACACAAACACACACGCAGACCCACTCATACAAGCTCTAATTAATAAAAAAAAAAAAAAAATAATAATGATATATATATATGTATATATATATATATATATATACAGGGTGCCCCCCCCAAACAACTAAATGGAGACCATCTAGAACATATGCTGTAGAACGGAGAAAAAAAGGCCAAAGACGCTAGTGTTTTGATGTGATATTTTGAATATAATAAACTAGTTCTGAGTAAAGTTTCATTTTATTACGACAAAGCACTAAGAAACAGAGCCTAATTAGAGTTGGGGCCCGTTTTTTGGTGTCACACTGTATATATATATATATATATATATATATATATATATATATATATATATATATATATATATGTATTACCAGTTAGCAGTTCATATGTTTATAAGGACTCACCTATTATTCTTATCAGCTATTATATATGTGCGTAATCAGCAAAGAGAAAAATAAAAAGAAACATAACAATCAGACAAATATAAATAAATGCATGCGATTAAGTAGTTTATCAGAAGGTTTTAGAAGCAAGAAAGTAAGTGATAATTTTAAGTTGCAAAGTAATTTCTTGGATCCTATTTTTATACTCTCCTGTATTTGTTATGTTTAGATGCAATACGCAGTAATACATTTGATATATTCTCATTAATGAGTGATACTTAGATGATTAGGAATAGATCTATTCAATGTATGAATGAATTAATATACCTGGGCATGTTTCCAGCCTTTGTGATCTTTGCAAATCCAATCTTAAGTTGAAATCCGTTCTGCATCTTACATAGAAAAAAATTTCTAAATACATATTTATTAAGCATATAAGATTTTTGAAAATTAAGTTATATATTTAGAACATCTTGACTAATCAGATAAATAAAAGCAGTCGTGTTCAATTATTTAATAGATGAATTAGATTAGACAAATGTTGAGTAAAGGAAATTACGGAAAATTATTATAATAGAATTGAAATGTCATCTAATATTACTGTTGTCTGAAACGAGAAATACACCAAAATACATACATTTGACCGCCAAACTAAAATTAAAGTGTACTATCAGCTATTTCCAAAACGATAATAATATTATATAATGATTAATAATAATAATAATAATAATATTAATAATAATAATAAAAATTTTATATATATATATATATATATATGAGCATGAGGTCGCCAAGCTAATCAAGAACCTTGATTCCAGTAAAGCAACTGGCCCTGATGGCATCCCAATTATAGTGTTAAAAAAGCTTCAACCAGAACTTGCTCCCATACTTACGAAACTGTTTAAGCGTTGCCTTAAGGAGAAGTGCTTTCCAACTCCCTGGAAGACCTCATCAGTTTGCCCTGTATTTAAGAATTCGGGTGATAAGTCATCTCCCTCTCAGTACAGACCAATAAGTCTCCTGTTGTTATGAGTAAGTTGCTGGAATCCATATTAAATCGAGAAATTGTCAACCACCTCAGCAGAGACATCCTTCTTAGTGACACACAATATGGTTTCCGCTCTGCAAGATCTACCGCAGATGTGCTCACGGTTATATCTCACAGGATTAGTGAATCTCTTGACAAAAGCTTCCTCTCTATGGCAATTGCTCTTGACATATCAAAGACCTTCGACAAGGTATTGAATACAGGCCTACTTCACAAAATTTCCAGCTACGGTATAACTGGAAATGTTTTCTCAATCATTAAATCATTTATCTCCGATAGGCTCATAAGAGTAGTGGTCGATGAACAAAAATCAGAGGCCTGCAGTATTAATGCTGGAGTCTCTTAGGGGTCAATCCTGGGCCCAACTCTCTTCCTGATCTACATCAATGACCTCCCTAAACACATACTTAAATCATTCGTTGACATCTATGCTGATGACACGACCTTCTACGGCAACACATTAAAGGCTGTAAATGACAAAGTTCTCTCTTATTCTCTCTCCTCTGATCTCGAGCGCGTGGTTCAGTGGGAGGAGACGTGGCTGGTTACCTTTAATACATCTAAAACCAAACTCCTATCCTTACATCATCAACGCCCTGATCCCATCTGGCATCAATTGGGATGGATGGCTCTCGTCTGAGAGAGGCCCCGTGTTTTGACAAGCTTCTGGGTTTGACCTTTACTCCTGATCTTAAATGGGACACGTACATCAAGTCTGTTGCCAAGGTCGCTGGAAAGATGGTGGGATCCTTCTACCGCTCAAGAAGATATCTCACTAATGATGCAATTCTCTATCTATATAAAAGTCAAGTACGTCCAAGGATGGAATACTGCTGCCATATCTGGACAGAAGCTGCTAAAAACAGCCTATCCTGCCTTGACAGAGTAAAAATAGACTTCGTGGCTTAGTGGGGGATGCCCTTTTCTCTACCCTGCAACCTCTCTCCCACAGAAGAGACGTTGCGAGCCTATCCTTGTTTTATCGTTATTTCCATGGCAGGTGCTCGTTGGAACTCCAATGTCTGGTACCCCTTGCCAATCTTTCACGAAAAACACCCGTCTAGCCGAATCCACTGTGAAAAATTTCCCCCACTCTTTATCTGTGCCTAAATCAAAATGTGGATTCCATGAACAAAGCTTCTTTCTTAGAACTGCACGCCTGTGGAACTCTGTTTCATCTGCCTGCTTCCCACCTGACTACAACTTGGATGTCTTCAAGTCTAACGTTAACAAATTCCTAATGAACCGCCTCCTTAAGTAAACACTTCATCAAATCTCCACACTAACGTAATGTACGTACTTGCAATAATCCTTATCCCTGAGTGGCTTCCGGGCCTTGATAAGTGGTGACCACTGTGTAGAAAAAAAAACGAGACATCGGTAATGCCTGATGGAGTATTTAAGTAGTGGCGAGTTTCTTTAAAAAGTGAAGTTTACAGGGAATATCAAATTTACAATCGTTCCCATCTACGTCTATAATCCGGTAATCGGAAAACACGGCGCCTAGAATTCCTGAGTCGAAACATATTTGCTAGTCGCAACGCTTGAGGTCATTTAAGTTCAGTGATTTAATGAGATTTGATGTGCTACTCAAATATGTCGTAGCCAAAGCTAATACTATACTATCTTGTTGTCGGTATTCACGGCAGATTCCCACGGAATAAAATATATATCACAAGATTCACTACGTATATGGAAACTTGACCACAAATTTACCAATTTATTGGAAACCAATATGAAACAGGGAAAAAATGTGGCATTTGGACATATCCAGCTACTATAATCTATCTATATATCTATAAAAACAGAGATGTGTGTGCCACAGACGATTTCTGATTGGTTAATCCAATAATCACATCTCCTAAAAAAGTATAGTTCTTACGCTCTAAACTTTACCATAAAATATTTTGGTCTTATTTATTGTCCATCTTGGAAGGGTTTAATTTTTTTCTAACTTGCCATTTACAAATTACAAAAATACGAAACTTCACAATCCAACCTCCGACTCAACGTCCGCCATTCACAAAACAAGAAAGCAAACGCTGGACAGATTATTAGTACTACTACTACTACTACTACTACTACTACTACAAACAATACAGCACGAAAACACGCGCACACACGCACACACACTCACGTCCACTACCGTCCTTGGCTACGTCACGTTGTTATGGCAACACGATAAATACACAGTAAATTTGATTTTCTTCATTTCTACGCAAATATTACGCAAATATAAATCATATAGAATATCTGTATGAATATAATTACACGTAATAGTTAAATAAAGATGATCATCGTATAAGAGAACCGAAAAAGAAACTAATAGGGAATTTGTATAAAGTTGTATTTTCTTTTTAAATAAATAGAAAAAAGGGGTGTTGATAAGACTATCGATACTTATACAGGTTAGTGACGACATTAAAAAATGGAAATATTGCAAAAAAAAATTTATTGTACGTAACTGTTATAGACTGAAGTTCTCTGAAAAAAAATTTCACTTCATTTGATCAAGTAGTTTTATTCTTACAGCGAAAAACAATTATTTATCACAACGACGTCAACGTGGCCATTTTGGAAATGTACCTAGCAGAATACCTCCATTTTAGGCCAAATTTCGCAATCTAGCCTTTTTTTTCTCGCCATATTGAGATGCGCACAACACATCTGCAATTTTTTTACGTTTTTTTTTCTTTTTTTTTTTTTAAATCTGCAATTTTTTTGCGTTTTTTTTAAAAATAAGAATACTATTGAATATGCAAAGAAATTGAAGAATGCAAAGAATTGAAGAATTTTTATACGAGATTATTTTCGAAACATGCTCAGTCGGACACGCATGGATAACTTCGAAACTTCGTTTATTTACTTCTGTTACAAATTAGAAAAAAAAACACCCCAAAAATGGCATCTGTCTTCGCAAAAAAAAAAAAATCTCATTCTGGTGGGGGGAAAAAGGGCTAGATTGGCCTAAAATGGAGGTATTCTGCTATGTACGGCAGTTACCTGCCCTTGGGGAATTCCTGGGCCTGCAATAACATTTCCAAAATGGCCACGTTGACGTAGCCGTGATAAATCATTGTTTTTCGCTGTAAAAAAAAAACTACTTGATCAAATGAAGTGAATTTTTTTTTCGGAGAACTTCAGTCTACAACGGTTACGTACAATAAAAATTTTTTTTCAATATTTCCATTTTTTAATGTCGTCACTAAACTGTATAAGTACCAGACTATCAATATACACAAAAAAATATAGATTTATTTTTTGGTAAAGTTCCCCCGGGTTTTCCTTTCATTTCAGTAAATAATGGTCTTTTGTTATATATATGGCGTACTATTATCCTTATATATATGATGTTTATGTTTATATATATGTATAAGTGATAGTGTCTGTGTGTGTCTGTGCGTCTGTGTGCATTTCCCTACGCTAAAACTGTCAATTTTAAGCCTACAGATTCGAAATTTGATATACAGGGTACTGAGATTTGGGAAAATCGATGTGATAGGTTTTCGACAGAAATTTGGCGATTAAGTGGTCAATATTCAACAATTAGACCTTTGAGAACTCTACCAAACTCCTCCTACAATTTAAGGTCTAAACACGTGATATTTTATATATAGATTCCTTGGACATGGATCTAACTTATTAACTTTACTTGATCCCTAAACAATAAATGTTAAGAGGTCATAATAGGGGTCAAAGTTTAAAAAAATTGACCGTTTTTTTTTCATCAGCATACACTTCAAAACACCTGGGCAACGCCGGGCACCGATTGCTAGTTTATTATAAAACAATGGCAATAAACTTATTACTTAAATATAAATCTAAATTGGCCTAAATTTTTGCTTACTGTAAGGGGATAAGGTTAAAAAAAAGTTGTGCATGGCTGTAACATAAACGGGAGAACGTGAGAAGCGTGCAGAAGCTTGTTCTATACATATGATTTTAAATGGAAACACTGGTACAAATTATAATAAGAGATATGGCTACAAATACGAAATGACTTGGTCGATGTTTAACGTTATGTCCTATTTTTTATAAAAGAAGCAATGACTTTTTAATTAAGACATTTCAAATATAATAAAAAGCGTGCACAAGCAGTCATCTTGTCGCATTAAATATATTTGTATAATTTACAACGGTAACTAACATAATTCATTTTTTATATCAAGGATGTTTTTATGCTTACGCGCGAACACTGCCAAGTGTTTATAGTTCATGGGTGGATCTTCGGAGTTTAGGTTAGAGGACCCAATAAAAACTTACTTTAAGAAAATAGAATTTAATCGAAAAGATGTATTAACAAATTCAAAAGAGCTGATTGCTCCAAAACGCGTTTCGATGAGTTTTATCTCCTCATCAGAAATTCTGTGGCAAAAGTAGGTTTGTTAAATCCATTCCGAGAATAATTGTTCTCCCCTTCGAAATTATATTTATCTATGAATTTTTATTTCTTCTAACTAATGTGTAGGTCATTTGTTGGGGGTTGGGTGAGGTTCATTGAGTTGAAATTCGGGTAGTGAGTCCGTTGGTTTTGTATATTTTCTCTTTTTTATTTTTATCATTTCTTTTCTTTGTGTGAAGGTGTGTGCGAACATGTTTCTGTTTCTATGGTTACTTTATTTTATAAATGTGTGTTCGTGTGTTTATGGGGGCAGTGTGTGTGTGTGTGTGTGTGTGTTTAGCGTGTGCGCGTGTGTGAGTGTATGTCTGTAATATATTTGATTTAATAATACACACACGCCCGCGGTTATTTCTCATTATCATGCATATAAGTGCATAAATTATTTCTTGTTATTGGATTAATTATGAAATATAGATTTTATATCAAGACTTATTATTCCGACTACTTAATAACACTTCATGTGCACGATGTATTTTGCTTCATCTTTTAATTATTTTATTCTTTACTTTTAATTTTTTCATTAGCATGCATTACAATTTTTGTCACTTTACTAGGCTTGTATTTATATAGGAAAATTGTTTTTCTTTAATTCCGATTTTTACACTTTATTCTCTTCTGTTTTAACTTTTCTTCTAGGTTCATTAAGATATATTCGTTAATTTGTATTAGAGAGAATTATAATTTAGTAACTAATTATAATGTTTTGGATAATGCTATTTTCTTGTAAGGTTTAAGTTTCTGGATTGCATACGGATGTGTGTATTCGTGTGTTTTGCATTTAATATTGATCTTTGTAAAATTCGGGTGGGAATTTTGTTATAAAAATTTTTCCCTCTGTTAGTAAGTTGAGAAAAATTATTTGTTTAGACGATTAGTATTCTTCTGAAGTTATTTTCACTGCACACATGTATGTGTGTCAAACATATACGAGTCTGTTTTCTACAATTTTTATATTACTAAAGCAACGTGACTACTAAGTTTTGTTGATGGCGTCTATATACCATTTGTTGCATGCTGCGCATTTTAGTGCATACACTACATTTCTGGATGGTTGATCTAGCCCGGTTTAATTTTAGATTTTGTGTTCGATTTTAGAGTGTACATGTGGTGTCGTCTATTATTATGCCACGGACACCAAATTGCTGTTCATTGTATTTTGTAACCCATTCTCTATTGTGAGGATTGACTTTGGATTAGTTTAGAATTTTTCTTGTAAGTTGACGTTTGAATTTTTTTATTATTATCTTTTTAACTATGTCGTTTAGTTGGCCGTTTTAGTTGAGTAGGACAAATTTTTTTGTTATCTTTGTAAACAATTCTTGTTTGCTTGTATCGTCTGAAGATCTATGCTAAAATTTGTTTTTCTTTCATTTCGAGGGACATTATTTTTGTTCCTCTATTATTTTTACCAGTTTGATACGTTTATGTATTAGTTGTGATTGATATCATCTTTTCATTGAGGTTATTTGTAGTTCATTTAGTCGGATCAGTCAGAGGTGTTTCTCTGTGACTATGGTGCACATTCTGTATGCTCCGGAGTAGCTTTGGATTTCAGGCAGCTTTTAGCGTGATTACTTTTAAAGTGGAGATGTTATTGGGTGTGTGAAGGTTTCTGATAAATGTATTTAGTTATGTTGTTGTTTTTAATTTTTACTAGTAATTCTAAGAATGGAAATTTTGTCGTGCATTGTTCTTGAGTCGATTTTCTTTTATGGTGCAGATTTTGTAGTATAGGGTGTAAGATTTTATACCCTACAATGTTCTTTTTTCTAAAGAATAAGGCATACGCTCTGGTATCTTGTCCAAAACTCTATAAATAGTGTTTTCATTTTGTTTCCGTATTCTCGTTCTCTTTTTCGCTCTCCCAATATATATTAATATATAGAAAATCATCAACTTAATATAGCAAGGTTTGTACACATTACATATGCTTTTGTGTTAATCTGTATTTATACATTTTAAAAGAATTTTAATGCGCATCGTTAATTATATAGAACTCGGAAAATATTGAATCATCCCATTACTACATCAGTACATGCATGTATATATTGAAAATATTATATATTAAAAAAAACTGAGATGATTGCATGGAAATAGTATAGAAAAAGTTAAATTATCGACGGGGCTTTACCTTTTAAGCGGTAATACTTGATATATCAACTGCCTTCGTTGAGGATTGACGCAAAGTTTGTTATTTATGGAAAATTTAAAATGCTCTTAAACCTATAAATATCTCCCTCTTTCTCTATCATTCTCTTCTAAAAGTTTATATAAGTAATGAGTTCTAGAAAAAATCCAAAGCACAGTACACCAATGTGGCGTGCTTCAAGCATCTATCCCAACCTTTTCCTTTATGCGTATTATTTTTAATAATGTATATATATATATATATATATATATATATATATCATCAGGAATGTTGTATAACTTTTTCACTGAGTTTAATATATTCATACTTTTAAAAATAATTCAGTCCATGTTTTGTATCGTTCATATATTTTTCTATTAATGAATTCATCAATTGTATATAGTTTATACGTTTTCATTTGTAAGTTTTACTTTGTCATGAACTTGTTTTTTCCACAGGAGAAAAAGTCACGTAACCCATCAGATTACTAGTATGCAATCGTCGAGTAAAAATTGCAATTATCTTTTTTTCTAGATAAGTTTTTTAAATTTTATATAAATATATATATATTTTCTCGTGATTTTTATCATTAACTCCCTGTTTTTATTTTTCCTTTTCCTCAGGATGTGTGCCCCCAGGATGAGTCTTACGACTTTACCACACGCGGGTCATTGTTAGTTTTTGTATGGACATACGCTCGCTGGTTTTAACATCACATACCATGTTACAGTCATCCACATACAGAACTGTTTCGCTGTTTCACAGCTCATCAGTGCGGCTAGACGAGCAACTACCTCAAGTCAGGATCGATACACGATCGCCCAAAAGACAGTTGGAGCTTCTAAACGATGCGCTATACGGTTGCTGATACACGGGCAGTGAATTAACATTGTTCAAAATACCTAAGCACAGCGTGTTTACACAAAGAACATCGCTTCACATATATATATATATATATAATATATATTTATATATATATATATATATATATATATATATACACGGAGAAAAGTTGTTTCCTCTTAGGTGATCACAAAACATTTTACGGCAGAACTTTAGAGAAGCTTCATAAGAATGATATATCTAAATCCCTCTCTTCTCTGAATTATATAATGTGCGAGAGTGAAAGGAAAGTGCCTTGTCGTATTTAATCCCTTTAAAAGAACGATTCAATGATTTCACTGTAAAATCTCAGATGCATGTTTTCACCTGTTGAAAAGAAATACACCTCTTTTATGCTTTCTGCCTATCTCTCACACTACACCTATCTGTCTATCTATATTATCAATCAATCTATCTATCTTTCTATATTTCCATCTGTCCATCAATTATTCTATGAAATCACATTCTTATGAATTCTTGCAACTGATTTTATTTGAGGCATAACATGATAGACTTACATAAAATCTGCTGGCTTTACCAAATATAATTTCAGTTGCAATCCACTATCTTCATGATGGCAACATCCTTCCTTATATAAAGTACTTCCACCATACATTACAATTTGAAGTATATTTTTTATCTGACATAATACGAAAAACATTAATAGAGTCTATTGTTGTGTCATCTTTTGTCTTACCTACATCTCATTCTCACATAGAAGAGTTGCCGTTAGCCCTTTTTATACATAGTCTTTTGGTCATGAAAGTGTTAAACAGTTATGCATCACTCTTATCTCATAGGAAAACATTCAAAGGCAGACCTCGCCTAGTTAAAATTACAGATGTTAAATTCAGTTTACAAAAATTAACAATATAGCCAAAGAAAACTAAAATAAAAAACTAACATACCAACCGTGTAACAAAACAAGATGAAGCTACACCCCTACCGACTGCTACATGGTCGCCTTTAAATCAAGTGTAAACTAATACTAGTTTAGTCGCTCTCCTTTCAAATAATTTTCCTTGATTAATCTTCAGTCCATCCAACTGATTTTATTTAAATTTCATTGGGCAATCAACTAATGATCTCTTTAATCCTTGGTTGTCAACCGAACCTCTGGTCTTAATTGCGTATTACACATCACTACAAATATAATAAACATTTATTTCATCTAAGCATAAAAATATTCAGTGTAAAATTAAGATATTACTTTTTTGTTGATTTTTGTTTTCACTTTTTTTGTCCTCCCGAGTGTATTTTTAACCGAGAAACTTTTTACGTTGAATGTGTGGAGTTTACATATGATCCATTATTTATTTAATGCTGTTGTTTTACTTTTTTCAAAAACAATCTATTTACTTGCAGTGATGGTTGTTAGGAATACCATTATTCGTTCTATTTTCCCAACAATTCATTTTAACAATTATAAATGTGTTCATTTATACATTCACCATTTTTATTTCTCGTTAGTTGAATTAAATAATAACATTTGCACCCACTTTTTGTTTTATTTTACATTTATGTATAATTTACATTTTTTTATTTCACTAATTTGTTGTTACATCAAAACAGGTTAATTGCTGTATTTTTTTAATATTGATTTTGCTGTAACATTCATTTATTTTTTAATCATTATCAAAACGGAACTTTGTATCTATTTCTTTCTTCGTATAAATTATTTTTCTACTATTTTAAATTAAGTTGATATTGCTTTTTTTATTATGTACTCTCATCTGCTTTTATGTCGATACGTCATTAGTAAGGCCGAGACAACTGAATACTTTTTTCATACTTTGACTCTCAAGTATATATCGAACACAGCAAGACACAGTCAATCAACCGAGAACAACATCGGTCTATATAAAAGCATATAGGATATAAACGGATATATACCCAAGAGTCAAAACAATGAAAAGAATGTGCTGTTGTCAGAGCCATAGTCATTAGATAGACGAGGTTTTCGAATGAACAATTTGCATTAAATGTTAAGAAACTTATTCCATCTTTTTCGTTGCGTCAAGCAATACCTTTTTACTGGTTGTTTATGATGTTCTTCCCCTCCCCTTTATAATGGGATCGTGCCGTTGTAATACAGCGATCACCTTTCAACAGCTTTCTGTTTTTCCTGTTTGAAGTTATTTCCAGAGGAAAGAAAAGAGAAATACGAACATTTTGATTCGATTATATTTTCCACCGCCGAAAACTGTATATTTTGAGCTCTTATCTGGAGCGAAGAAGTGATTTTTTTTTCCTTTTCACACAAATCGATTTTCATAGAATTAATTCAATTTGATCTCCATTTCCGAACATTGCAATGCATGCTGGGAATTGTTTTGCCTTTTTAAAGAAATCGTAACTAAGAATATTCTTTATAAAACTAACATAAAATAAAAAAAGAAATCAAAACTGATTTTCGAGATATGGTAACTGGAATAACATTTCCTGCAAGAGTTGTTTTGTGTAATTCTGACAATTATTGAATTAGGACAAATAATACAAAATAGTTCATATTAATTCCTTGGATAGTTTGAGTAAAGTACGCGGGTATCTTAAATTTCAACTTTAACATATATAGAAATATACACAACTTAATCTTTTCGTGATATTATAAGACTGTGTATTATTAGAAAAGTAATACTCGTTATGTCTATTTTCAGGATTATCATAAACTGTTACTGATTTAAAAATTTCCTGCTTATATGACGATACTGGTGTGCTGAAGTTTAAAGCTAATGTGAACAGAAACCTCGCAACTAAAATGTTTACAAGCATCTGATAAACATGATCTCAAATAATCATGTAAACTTATTATGGTTACTCTCTTATTAACTAATCACATTTTTTCCTACAAAGAATAAGTAAAGGAACAGCCTGCCGTCTTAATATTAAATAAAGGAAAGAGGGATTCTTTTCCATAAGTGCTACACGATATATAGTCCGAAAATTGTTTCACACCAAGCGAAATTTATCATGCACTTAGCATGTAAAATACATGTTACATGTTTATGATTTGAATCATTCGGGTTGTTATTATTACATTTCTTGTTATTTTCGCAACATGTTTGACTTTTTTTTTCGACTTAATTTTTTCGAACATGGCGATTTTTTAGTTCGACTCATCGACGTGTGAAGTATTTTGAAGTAGCCATTTTATTTTTTACAGTTACAATGCTCTAGCACTGCGAAGTATGAAGAGAGATACGAGGGGAAATTCTCAACGTGTCCGTACTTCTGGATATCATCTAAATTGAAAGTATAGTGTAGCTAGCCACGGATGAGGAGAAAATACAACCAATCTTTTATTGTTTGAGGAAATAAAGACTATAGAAAATATAACTGAGTGCAAACTAATAGTCTCAAAGTATTAGTATACATAACTTGCGAAAATACAATCTTAAACTGATCTAATAAAGTTCCTTATAAAATATGCATACAAACAATTTTAAATAGTAGATGAGGACACCAGTAAGGAAAAAAATAGTATATAGCTGGCCACATCTGATGCGAAAAGATAACGTATTTGTTCCTGATTGACTAAAAAAAAGATTACATTTTGATGAGCTTTTCACAATATTACATCATATTCAAACGGTCGAATGTTAATGTAAAGTAGGGTTCTGAATTGATTCATGAAATTTTACATGTAAAAGATATCAAATATGTTGGACTCATCAGGTTTATTATTATACAATAGATCTATGTTCTATTCTTGATCACTACCCAGTCTTTCAAAGAAACCATGATGTATTGAGTCTTTTCACGGATCAATTTACAAGATGTATCCACCATTAACGATATATGATGTAGAAACGCTATGTTTTGAGAAAAAATATTTAACTCTGGCCTTCGAACAAAAACACAATGTAGTCTCTGTTCTAAATCTACATATATATTTGTCCTTAGTCAACTTAGAGGGAAACCGTTCTACTAAACCAATTTTTATTTTAATACTGCCAGAGTGCCCTTTTTGGAAGTGTTTTTCCTCAGTTTAAAACAAAACTCCTTTGCCAGATTTTCCTTTCGTGGGCAAGCAAATAAATACTTCAATGTGTGGAGCAGAGGATGTTCAGACAATATATTTTGTGTACATATGTTTTTTAAGCGAGCAAAATAATTTAATTTCATAACTTTATGAATGTTAACAATAAAAAGCATACCACATAGAAGTGAATAGTGATATGCTAAATAAGTGTTTATCCATTTTCTGTTAAAGAAACTCCAAATAAACACGTAATTACGCGTATACTTATTTTATGCTGCTCATTATTAGATCAAAGATGGGTGTCAGAAGTAAACACTCGAAGAAGACAATTAAAAAAAGAGCTGTTTACTGACAGTGTATCAGAAAAGTGACTACCCCCTCACATTTCTTAAAATATTTGAGTATATCTCTTCATGGGTGTGACGTAATCCCCCATTAAGGAGCTTTAGAACTATGCTGAGATAACTTTTTCCCGGGTGATGCCAGATTACCCTAGGATTTAAGATAGAGAAGATAAATATATATTTTTTATTTCATGTCAAAATAGATATTGTTTGAAACCATAAAATTATATTTTAACGGCTAAAAGTTGTTGACAGGAAATTTCACTTATAATATTGTCTGGCCTTAAATGAACTCAAGGTCGGGTGTCAGAATTGACATCTGACCTTAGAAATCGTGAGAATGAGAAATTCAGATTTCAGGTATGGGAATGGTGCCCATCCAGGTACCTGGGGCTTAGGATTTCGTGTAAATTTTGTGGCGAAATTTTATTGGCTGGGGAGAATTTCCACTTCATTCACATACCTTACTATATATACGACTGTCGTGCGAGAGTTAGAGTTGTCGCAGATCAGATGAGTTGGAGATTGCTTGTTGAATTCGGGGAGAACAGATGGTATTAACCCGCCGTTCCCTGGAGAGGTGGCCCCTCAATTTTTCTCATTCAACCGTTTGTCGCTGGGTGATATTTGTAAAAACTTGTACATAATTCTGCGAAATTAAGCTTCTGTAGATAGTCTACATGAGTTTGTCTTTCTTCCTTTGTGCTGCTTCGATATTCGCTTTCAGCATGCCAGATTTCATGTAACACCACCAGAGAAGACTAGACTTCACGTGACAAGAATTCAGATAGACAGGGATCTTTTACCACCTTCTCGAGTGAGGGGTTACAGTTTGTTGCCGTTTGACCAGGATGACCTTGTGTTTCCACGAAAGAGAAAAAAACGGTGTTGGGACTGCGTCATAATCCTACATTATTGGTGGCAGAAGAATAGACGTACTAAGAAAGAGACATACAGACGAGGATATCTGAAAACAAAGGAAGGAGAGACAGAAAAGTAAAGCGATAAAGAGACGCCCGAAGAAGAAAAAAAAACAGCGCCTGAAGAAAGACTTTGAGCCAGAAAAAGAATTCGCACGCGTGAAAATGACATTTTGTTTTGAAAAAAAAAGTTTGAACATTTTGCAAAAAAAAAAGAAGAGAACAGAGACAGTTGAAAAAGAAAACGGTTGAACATTTTGAAAAAGAAAAGGAAAACAGAGAAAAGAGAAGAAAGAGAGACATTGGACAACTTCAACAAGTGCACGTCGCGAAGCGACGGGAAAATAGAAAGAGAGATACAATTTTGACAACCTTCAATAGGTGCGCGTTGCAAAGCGACAAGAGATAGATATATAGAAAGAGAAGAACAACACAGGCGGGTAAGCGAACCTTTTTTCCCTTTCTGTTGTCTGTGCAATTTGGCCTAGAGAGAGAGAGCGTAAGAAGGATCAGAAGGAGAGAGAGAGAGTAAGGTCGTAAGATAGCGTGATTTGGCTGTCGCTGTGAAATTAACAAATAGTCGTGTGTGCTTCCATAGCAGTAATAGCAGTGAATTGATGAAAGGAAGGGATGATTTTGCAGGTACAAGTGAAAGTTGTTTTCGAAACGTAGACTTTTCTTTTCTGGGATTGAGTTATATATATATATATATATATATATATATATGTATATATATATTTGTTGTTGTTGAATTAAAAGGCTTGAGAGAGAAAGAAGAGAAAGCCTGTTGTTTTAATGCTAAAGCAATTGAGTGTAGTCCAATTGACGCTTAAATTAAACATATATATTGTTTTCTTTATTGAAAAAAGAGAGGAAGCGGAAAAAGGTGTTTATTGTTTTTGCTTGAATATTTTTTTGGATGATTGAATAATTGTTTTTTATTATTGTTCTGTTGATGTTGTAATTTTTCCCTCTTGTGAAATAATTGATATCGCATATTTTTTATATTTTAATATCATGAGGGCGTAAATAAATCTTTGCGAGAAGTCTAGTTAAGGTGTGGGAAGGAATTCTTAATTGCGATCCCAGCATATAGGGGGATCGCGTGATGCAGGCATTATAACAGCAAGGAGGGGTCGGGTCTAGAACCATGGTGATGGTGACAGAGGTCAGGGTGGAATTAATATTTTACGATGAAGGAGAGAAGGCCATAGCAGCCCTCTTGACGATGGTAACTTACGAAGATATCAAGAGCCAACCTGGCAGCCCAGAGAAATCTCTGGAGGGCCGGAAGACTGACTTGATTCTAGTTGATGTCACCAGGGGTCAACGACAAAGAGTTCGAATGACCTTGAGTGACATGCGGTCAAGATTAAATGAGAACTGTGGGAGAATGCCTACCTCCTAGGGAACGAAAAATCGGAAATGGGATGGTATGTGACCCCATGACCCACCCGATGTGAGATTAGAAGGAAAAATGAGTACCCTACATCGAGAATAGATTAATACAAGGGTATAGAGTTTTGTTCACTTATTTTAAAGTGACTATTCGTTGAGTTCTGTCGAGAGCCAGTAAGTTCTGATGATAATGATTTTATGACTGTAGTGGCATTACAATTTTCGATTGTGAAGGAAGAATTCCGATGATTGAGTTTAGTTGAAAACAAAAGTAAAAAAAAAAAACAAAAAAAAAACGAGAATAATATTTTAAGCAGTTAGTGAACTATGACGAAACATTTTAGCTGAATATCGGCCGTGTATTTATGTAGCAATGTTGAACGCTGTTGTGAAGATTAAACTGTTAAAAATTGTGGTTTTATGTATTCAAACGAGAAAAATTGGAGATAATACATTTTTTGAGAGTAGAATTAATTCTTGAAAGAAACATATTTTTGTATCTCATTCTGAAATGGTTTCACTTAATAAACTGAACAAATTTTAAAGCGAATTGTTGACGCTTGGTGGCCCTGAGCACCCTGTTCGCTCTGCTTGTGGTTATGAAAAAAATAGCATTGATGAAAGCTCCGCCTAGAGGACGGTTGGGGAGATCGATGCCTGTCAGTCATAGCTGCGTTCAGGAATACAAGAGGTATTTGGGAAGTAGACTAATATATCCGAATATTAAACTCTTGGATGATAAAACATTAGTGTTTATGTTTGAATTATCGAAGAGGATTCGATAGAACGAGGAACCAAAAATAAGGTTTATCAAGTTGTACCCTATCCACTGTTCACACACAAGTTAAGGTTGGTAGCCAGTTATAGAGTGGGGTCAGAATATGAGCTAATTGATGATGGCAAGAGACAGATTAATGCTGTTGAATCAGCGGGAGGCAGGAATATGCCGAAATAATGGTATTGAAATTTGCCGGATTATGCCGTTGTATGTCAGGGGAGATCATGAATTGTGTGTGTTGAGATTATTTCAGAGGGATGAGAGAGTGATAAATAGCGTCGGCAAGGTTGAAGTGGCGAGTGAAGGTCTTTTGCCACTGTCTATACGAATAGCCTGATGCACCTGGTTGGTAACCACGCAACAGAGGATGACATTGTCTAAGGTATGCGGTAACACGGCTGCTGGGATAATCAAGTTTGGACCACCTTTAACTATGGTGGAACTGGACAATGCTTGTGAAGCCCGGGGAAAGGGCATAGGGTTACATGCATATTATCAGGTTGAGGAACGGTATTTGTTAAAAGCACCTGAGATAGAGTGGGCGAATGACGAATTGACTAAGCTCACTGACCTCTAGGACCCCCTGATTCATCGTTCACCACCACATACCCGACTTAGGCTATTAAAAGCTATGGGAGGAGTTAGACCAATAAATTCAAGTGAATTACCGGCCCGACTAAACTGTCTGGAGAATACAGAAGCTAGGGACAGGCTTCATAAGGTAGTGGTTACAGGAGCAGGAGTGAGCATGCTAGTTACGATAATTGTGCTGTTGTTGTTGGTTGTATGGTACGTGAAGAGAGTGAATATGGGACGAGAGAAGGGTGATGAGCATCTTGAAGCTAATTGCACGAATGATGGAGGAGATCCTGGTTCGAGGCCGCCTGTGGTTCTGGAAAATGTGGCTGCTGGTGCTGACGAAAACGAAATGCCACCCAGGAACCTCCCTGATGCTGAAATCAAAGGGAACTGAAGACGACGAAGATTTTTTTTTCTTTTCTTGCAGGGTGCTGACCTGAGAACCATCGAAATAAAGTCCCAACGATACCTTGAATGACGGTCTATCGTGGTGACAAGAAGTCCTCAGTGGAAGAAAAATCTTACACGATGCTTATAAAGAAGACTTGAACTGTTAAATAAAAGGTGAAGGTTCAATTACAACTGCTTAAGGTGAGAAAAATTCCCCTAGCTCAATAAAAAGCGGGTACTTGGAGAACCCTGATTAGAGCTGCATACCTTTTATTATAGCATCGAAGTGAAAACAAAGCTTGAAGAAGAAAAAAAACTCTTGTAAATTGTGACTGTGACTGAGGAAAAAATTGAACTTGATGGAAAGAAATTGGAAAAAGGGGAATAACTCTTATAAAGCCTTGAAGAAAAGGGTCGAGTAATGTTATTTTAAAAAAGGGGACAAAACTTTTAAACAAGGAAAGTAACTTTCATGTGCTACTTGATGAACTTAATGCATTTTATCGAGTAACAATTTTTTAATGATGACTATCTTATCTTTGAGTTATTAATGTGAATTGAAATGAAAGAATATATAACCAAAGAAAAAATGCATGAAAAAAGAAGAGATTGTATTAGCCCTGACGAACTTTGAACTTTTTACATTTTTAGTGGTTTTACTTTGAACATTTTTTTGATGATTTTACGAACTTTTTAAAAATTAACTTTCTTATGAACTTTTGAATGGAAAAGGGGGAGAATCGGCATAAAAAGGGTGGATATGGGATGTATATGTGATGTTGTTGACAGATACTTTGAGGATGGAGAGAGGCGCCTGTGGCAAAAACATCTGACGTTGAACTGTAAGAAGGGATGGAGCGGTGTGTTAAGGAATAAGACTCCATTGGTTCTACGACGCAATAGAGTTTAATGGGGGCGAATGTGACGTAATCCCCCATTGAGGACTTTAGAACTATGCTGAGATAGCTTGTTTCCGGGTGACGCCAGATAACCCTAAGATTTAAGATAGAGAAGATAAATATATATTTTTTATTTCATGTCAAAATAGATATTATTTGAAACCAGAGAAATATATTTTTACGGCTAAAAGTTGATGACAGGAAATTTCACTTATAACATTGTCTGGCCTTAAACGAACTAAAGTTCGGATGTCAGAATTTACATATGACCTTGGAAATCGTGAGAATGAGTAAATCAGATTGCAGGTATGGGAATGGTACCCATCCAGGGGCCTGGAGCTTAGGATTTCGTGGAGATTTTGTGGCGAAATTTTATTGGCTGGGGAGAATTTCCACTTCATTCACATACCTTACTATATATACGACTATCGTGCGAAAATTAGCTAGAGTTAGAGTTGTCGCAGATCAGATTAGTTGGAGATTGCTTGTTGAATTCGGGGAAAACAGATGGTATGAACCCGCCGTTCCCTGGAGAGGTGGCCCCTCAATCTTCCTCATCCAACCGTCTGTCGCTGTACATAATTCTGCGAAATTAAGCTTCTGTGGATAGACTACATGAGTTTGTCCCTCTTCCTCTGTGCTGTTTCGATATTCGCTTTAAACATACCAGATTTCATGTAACAACCTCAGAGAAGACTAGACTGCACGAGCAAAGTATTCAGATAGACAGGGGTCCTTAATTACCTTCTTGAGTGTGGGGTTAGATGGAACAACACTGAAAACATGATTTTCGACACAATGAAAAGTAATCTGTCTGCAGCATATATACCAGAGGTAATTCATTTTCCCTCAAAATCTAGGCATTAAAAGCTAAATCCCTTGCAATAAAAGTAGGTAAATCCTTACGAAAATTGTGAATATTAATATAAAACATAACAACTCTCAATATTTACTTTCATTATACAAAACTGCTTTTACTATCCTAGGCATTGAGTACACCAGAGATTCGCATGTAGCCACTGGAATTCTCTTCCACTCGTTGCGGCGTCGCGGAGCTGGCGGATATTTGAGACATTGTGCACGCATTCCTTCTGCTTGTTGGTGCCTCAAAAATGTTGTATTGGGTTCATGTCTGGAGATGCTTCGCCAGTCCATCACCTTTACCCTCCGCCTCTTCAGTAAAGCAGTGGTTGTCTTGGGTGCGTGTTTTGGGCCATTGTCATGTACGAACACTGCTCTGCGACCCAGTTTATAGAGGAAGGGGATCATGCTCTGCTGCAGTGTTTGACAGTGCATATTAGAGTTCATGTTTCACTCAATTAAATGTAACTTTCCAATATCTGCAGCACTCATGCAACCCCAGACCGTTACAGTCCAACCCCTATGCTTGAGTGTAGGCATGACACACTTATCTTTGGACTCCTCGCCTGGTCGCCGCCACACATGCTTAAGGCCATCGGAACCAAACAAATTAAATTTTGTCTCGTCAGTCCATAGGATATGGTTCCAGTAATCTATGGGCTTTGTTGACACATTTTCAGCAAACTGTTTGTTGACCTTCTTGTGTATTGCCTTCTAAAGAGGATTCATCCTGAGGTGACAGCCATGCATACTAATTTGATGTAGTGTGAGGCGTATGATATAAACACTAGCCCCAACCGCTTTAATCTCTGTAGCAATGCAAACAGCATTCCAGCGCCTATATTTCAAAGAAAGAATTTGGATGTGAAGTTAAGCATATGCGCTAGGCTTCTTTGGACGACTAAGCTAAAGCTTGTTCTGAGTGGTCCCTGCTCTTTTAAAATCCTGGACGATCTTAGCCACTGTGCTGCAGATCAGTTTCAATGTGTTAGCTATCTTCTTGTAGGCTTGGTCATCTCTATGTAGCGTAACAATGCATCTTTTAAGATACTCTGAGAATTATTTGCCATGTGGTGCCATGTTGGAACTTTCAGTGACTTGTAGGAGAGAGTGTGAGGGCTGTACTACGAATTTGAATACACCTGTTCCCTATGAACACATGGCATGGTTACACTAAGCATTCAATTTAAATGTTTAGGGGTGTAGTTTTTTTAGAATTGCACTCACTTTTTAGGCGTGTAGTTTCTTAGGGTCGTATTCACTATTGCTACTAGGGATTTAGCATTTAATGGCTATATTTTGAGGTATTTTGAGGGAAACATAAATTAACAACGTAATATATGCTGAAGACAGACACCATTTCATTATGTAAAATACCATTTTTTCAGTGTTGTCGCATGAGATTTACTAAAATATTTGAAGAAATGTAAAGGGGTGTACTGACTTTTGTGATACGCTGTATATTATATGTTATTTCATTCACGAAAAAGAACTCAATAATAGTGAGTTGTCCATTTAAGTTGTTCCAAACGTAGAGTCTCCTCTTTTTCAGCATTCAAATGGTAGGGTTTCATAGCTAGTATATATATACATATATATATATATATATATTATGTATATATATATATAATTACTAGCTGTACCCGGCCACGCGTTGCTGTGGCTCAGTTTGTTAAAATGGAACACATGTGAAAGTAGAGAAAAGTTTGATTCTTTTTTTCAAGAGAATGTACAAATTATTTATTTTTTTTAACAGATGTTTAGAAAAAAAAACAGAAAAATACTTCCATCATTAATTATGCCAAAAATAAAATGTTGATTTAGTGTTTCAATATGCTTATAAATTACGATAAAACTTGCTGAGTATGCACTGTTTTACGGTTGTTGTAAAAATGGAACGGAAACTTAAATTTCGCTTCATTTTAATCTTTCTTAATTTTTTGATTGTGCCCCCCCAAACGAATATAATCAAAACAGTAACATTCAACAATTGTACTTTATGTATATTAAACACAAAATGGGTGTTTGTATTACTGTACACATAGATTCGAAAAAGTTGTCAAAAAACAAATATATAACAAATAAATGTTATCAAAGGCAAGATAAGTTACTTTTCTGCCAAATATATATTTTTTGTGTCTTTATTCAATGTAACATATTTATTCAGCTCGGAAAACTTACAGTGTTTACCGATGTATTCGAAAATTCAAGATGGCGTCTCACACCCTCTTTTACACCGTAAGTGTGGAAAAAGGTGTTATAAATAAAAAAAATTATACAAAATACTATTAAAAACCCGCCGAATATATGTCAACCTATGTCACGGTAACATATATTGAGCGAGTTTCTAACAGTATTTTATCCGGTTTTTATTTATAACATCTTTTCTCACACTTACCGTGTTAAAGAGAGAATCAGATACCATCTTGAATGTTCCAATACATCGGTAAACACTGTATTGTTTTCGAGCTGAATAAACATGTTACATTGAATAAAAAAACGAAAAATATATTCAGTTTGGTAGAAAAGTAACTTATCTTGCCTTTGATAAAATTTATCTTTTATATATTTCTTTTTGGACAACTTTTTCGAATCTATGTGTACAGTAATACAAACCCCACAAAATATTTATTAAAAAAAAATTGATTTTTTTAAAAGTTAATAACGAAAGGGAAGTAATTCCATTTTTAAACGAAAAAGTCAGTTTACCTAACTTACTGTATTAATGCTATTTTTTAAGCAAAAAAAAAGGTAAATATCCAGATACGCTACTACAGAACACCGACCACTCTAATTTGTTTTTTATAGGTAATTGAGGTCGCTGACAACGAATCTCATAGTCAAACTTGGGGCAAATTTACCGTTTGCATGGTATTTACCCCTGAACCCACGAACTTCTTTCCACCAGTTTGCAGCATCCGTTTATGCTACGCGCATGCACGCTGTAGCATAAACGACGGCTTCACCAAGCAAACTATGTTGGGAGGAGGGATTTTTTTTTCCAGGACATAGAATTTTCTAATTTTCAAAAATACATTATAGCGCTTTTTGGGTGGAAAATTTAAAATTAGCTGAAAAAGAAATAAAATAAGAAAAGGAAAGCTCACCAAGTTGGAGTAGGGGGGGTAATTTATCTGTTTTTTTTTTTACCTGGAACATCGAATTTTCAAATTTTCTGTAAGTAACGCACCGACATTTACCAATTAGAACACCATTTAACATTGCGGGGGAGGGAGCGGATGTGATGTTGGCGCGCGCGCTCCAACATCACATCCCCCCCAAACAAATTAGAGTGGTCGGTGTTCTGTAGTAGCGTATCTGGATATTTACCAAAAAAAAATATTTAGGTTTGGTTCACCCTAAATAATTTAGGTGACTGAAATAGGAATCTAATTGAATCTTTAATTTCCTGAATAGTATCCGATAAGTCATTTTTCTTCGAGTTATAACGAATACATTAATGCGGACTTTAGGGGCTTTTTTTGTAATGTTACTGTAAAAATTATTTTTTATTGTTACAAATTACGATGCTTTGAAGAAAGCAAAAATAAATTCTTGCGTTTTTTATTTACTACTGAAAACCATAACTTTAGTAAAGTATTTTTTGTTAAAACAAAATAAAATATTTTCACCAAGAGTTAAGTAAAAATAATTAGTTCATTATATTCTGCGATCATTATTTGAAAAATACTGCAATTTTCATTAAAATTCGTTAATTTCCTGATTTTTGGTGAAGTTTAAGTAAAGGGAGGAATCAAAATGTGTATACACTTTGAGCGTCGGCATTCATTTTGCGACCTCGTGTGGTTAATTTAAATTAAAGTTCAATCATATGGTTACATTATCAATAAACCCACTGAAAATTTACCGATATTGTAAACACATTCTGTTTACATTAAGCCTGTGGTGTTTTTTTAGTGATGCAATGTTGTCAACTGAGATTTAAAAAAAAAACCGCGAGATCAGGAGAAAGAAATGTCCAGAAAATCGCTAGCCAGTTTGGCAGAAAAGTGACTTATCTTGCCTTTGATAACATTTATTTGTTATATATTTGTTTTTTGACAACTTTTTCGAATCTATGCGTACAGTAATACAAACCCGTGTACAGTAATACAAACCCCTTCGGGGAGATTGCAATGCCCCCCACCTATAATGTACTTGGAAAATCGATTTTATAGTGAGATTTAAGAATGGTTAGTCGAAAAAAAGGTGAAAAACAAAACAAATAATCAATAAATAATTGTTACCAAAGGCAATAAATGCTACTTTTTTTACTTACATGAATGAGTTTATTTTATGTTTTAAAGTATTTTCAAGCAATCTAATGCGAGTGTCTGGGTGCCAAATACCTCCAGATTTTCTATAATTTCCCGCTAGATTGTAAACGAAATCTCCAGATCTAGCAGGAAAACCGCTAAATTGTAACACTGGTCACGTGACAGGAAGCGGTAATAAATAATTGTCCCTAAATAAAAAATGGCATCTCGGTACAAAGAAATCCAGCTATTTATCATAGAAAGTTAAGTATAATGTTATAATTAAAAAGAAATATATAAAAACACACATGGATATAGTAAACATATTATACCAAAACGTGGAAGCCATCCGTCCAGTGTTTTTTTAGACAATTAACTCCGAACGAACCAACATTTACATTTATATATATATAGATTTACTAAAATAATAATTAAATACCTACAAACATATATATATATATATATATATATATATATATATATATATATATATATATATATATATATATATATATACAGAGAGAGAGGGAGAGAAAGAGACAGACGTATAAAAATGCATATATATATATATATATATACTGTCCAAAAAGTTACTGAAAGGTTTTGAACTCAAATTTTTGTTCGGTAATTTTAACTAAATCTGACTAAGACATTGTCAAGTTTTATGATAATATACAAAATTAAACAATCTTTTGTTCATGAAAATTAATGTCCTTTAAACGTTGCTTATTCGCAGCTTCGCCTATGTGTCGTCTTTCTAAAACATTATTCATAACAGATTGCAGAATTTCTAAATTGCGGTTGTTTTGTTTCTGATGCTTTTCTTCAATTCTTGTATGGTTTGAATTTGGACGTATCGAAAACTGCCTGCTTGCGGAATGAAAAAAGAAGCAAATAGCAATTCAGAGATTTCGCAATCGGCCATAAATAATGTTTTGGAAATGGTACAAATATGCGAAGCTGAAAAAGCGTCATTAAAAAGTCATTATTATGTTGGTGCAAAAATAATGTCGTTTTTGACGTTCAATTTTAAAAGATCATACACCCCATTTAATAATAAACTTTATCAATAAACCCCATTTAATCATAAACTTTATCAGTCGAAATAAATACCACAAAAATCGACACATTTTTTCAAAAGAGGAACAAATTTACTTATCCCATTTTCATAGGAATCTGGAGTTCTGGAAGCGATGAAATCATTGAAGGCCGATGTGGCGGCATCATCCTGGCTTTTGACGCATTTTTGAGCAAAAACCTGTCGAGATGCTTGAAAAAGTGATAATCGATAGGCGAGAAGTCCGTGAATGTAACAGATGAGGCAGAGTCCCGTAGCTCAATTCATTCAGCTTCTGCGTGATCAGTTGTGCAACATGTGGGCGAATATTTTAATGAAGGAGAATTGATCCCTTAATATTGAAAAATCTCGATCACATACGTTGGAGCTACTGGTGAATTTCGTCCATCTGTCGCCCTAAACGTTTCACCAGGATTCAAAAAGCTGTGATGGATGAAACCGACCGCAGACCAGCAACCAGTCAACATAGCCTATTTTTGCTGAAATTTCGGTTTCGGGAAGAGTTGTGGAGCTTCTCTGGCATCAATCCACTGTGCCAAACGTCGCCGCTTCTCGTAGAGGATCCAATTTTCATTACGCATCAAAATTCGCTCGAGAAATGGATCGTTTTTGTTGCGCAGAACGAGTGTAGCGGACACTTCAAAACGACGATTTCATTCGTTTACTTCATCAGCCATATATTTATGCGACTTTTTTGACTTCCGTATTTGCTTTAAATGGCGAAAGACTGTTGAGTTGTTGACATCGATTTTAACAACAACTTCCCGTGTTGTTTTGCGAAGCTAAGGCTTTCAAATGTTCGTTATCCGCGGCCGTATTTTCTTCGGGGCTCTCGTTACCATTGCGAGATTTCTTGCCAAACCTTCGTTAGTGGTTCCTAGGCAAAATGCAGCAGTAATGCTACCAGGTTAACGTGAAGATATTAATGTTTTTAAGCCATTTTTTCGATATTTGTCGTCTGAAAGGTTGAATTTCAAAACAGTACTGGTCTTGTAAAAATTCGTCGCCTCTATCGAATGTTTTAGGCAGACATTAAAATATACATACATACATTTATATATTGGTAACTATAGATTTTCGACCCAAATGGATTAAAAAGCTTGATCTATCTCTGAATACCCTTTATGCAAATTTTTAAATGTTTTGACAAAAAAAATGTTTTTTAAACTATGACTCCTATTATGACTCCATAACATTAAATGTCTTTGGCTCAAATCAAGTTATTAAGTTTGATCCATGCCCAAGGAACCTATATCCAAAATTTCAAGTGTTTAGATCCAAAATTGGCGGAGGATTTTGGTAGAGTTCTAAAGGTCCAGTCGTTGAACTTTGACCTTTTAAACGCGGAATTTCTGTCCGAAAATGGATTACAAAGATTTCGTACATCTCAGTACCCTATATATATATAATATTTCGAGTCCATCTGCGATTAGGCATGCCATTTTTTCAGAGTACTCCGACATGTCCATCACCACAGTAGCATTGCCTTTGTCTGCTGGCAGAATTATTATACTGTTGTCACTCTGTAGGGTTCTTATAACCAGCCTATCTTCCCGAACATATACATGGAATACTTCGAAGACATGGCCTTAGGTTCAGCCCCCTTAAAGCCCAGCATGTGTCTAAGATACGTTGATGACACCTTCATACTCTTGCCCCATCAGAAAGACATCCAGGCCTTCCTAGACCATGTGAACTCAATAAGACCATCGATAAAGCTCACAATGGTGAAAGAAAAAGATAACCAACTGGCCTTCCTTGATATACTCATGTCACGCCCGGAGCATGGGTTTAAGACATCCGTATATCGCAAGACGACCTTCACCGGACAATATCTTAACTTAAATCCCATCACTCATACAGTACCTCACTAGTTGAGACTTTAGTGAACAGGCTAACCACATCTAGGCTTACCATTTGGTTTGTACTGATGGGTGCTGCCTGGATCAGTTCCGTGAAGTGGGCAGAATTCTTTACACGTGTTGCTGACTTGCCTGCTAATGGGTTTATTATAGCCACAAGGTACCTGCTCAGTGGGTGGCATGCTGAGCCTCGGCAGCTCACTATGGGTCTGAGTGGAATACCGTCTTTTTGTATCTTGGGGAGACCGTACATATGTGGTAGCTTACTGTAATGCTGGGCCAGCTGTCTATATCTCATCGGAGCGATGTGTTCCTTGTTTTTGGTAAGGATTTGTAACAGCTTTCTTTCGGTTTTCAAAGTTGGGTCCTTCTTTATTTTAGCGTAGCTACCATCTGCGATTGGGCTGCCATATTTTCAGAGTACTCAGACATGTCCATCACCACAATAGCATTGCCTTTGTCTGCTGGCAGAATTATTATACTGCTGTCACTCTGTAGGGTTCTTATAGCCAGCCTATCTTCCCGAAGATATACATGGAATACTTCGAAGACATGGTGTTGGGTTTAGCTCCCTTAATGCCCAACATGTGGCTAAGATACGTTGATGTCACCTTCATACTCTGGCCCCATCAGGAAGACACCCAGGCTCTCCTAGTCCATGTAAACTCAATAAGACCATCGATATAGTTCACAATGGAGAAAGAAAAAGATAACCAACTGGCCTTCCTTGATATACTCATATCACGCACAGAGCATGGGTTTAAGACATCCGTATATCGCAAGCCTAACTTCACCGGACAATACCTTAACTTCAACTCCCATCAACCATACAGTATCAAACATGTAATAACACGTAATAATAATAAAGGGTTGAGTTCGAGACTCCTAACGGTTCCCCGGTTCGATAAAAAGCACCTGATGAAGGCCGGTGGTCAACACGGCCGAAACGTTGTGACGATAACAACCAAGATGAGGAAGTCAATCCGACAATGTTAATATATGAATTAATTCAGAAATCATATATAAAAGTAAAAATATATGAATTAATTCAGAAATCATATATAAAAGTAAAAATATATGAATTCAGAAATCATATATAAGAGTAGAAATATGTGAATTAATTCAGAAATCATATATAAAAGTAAAAATATATGAATTAATTCAGAAATCATATATAAAAGTAAAAATATATGAATTCAGAAATCATATATAAGAGTAGAAATATGTGAATTAATTCAGAAATCATATATAAAAGTAAAAATATATGAATTAATTCAGAAATCATATATAAAAGTAAAAATATATGAATTCAGAAATCATATATAAGAGTAGAAATATGTGAATTAATTCAGAAATCATATATAAAAGTAAAAATATATGAATTAATTCAGAAATCATATATAAAAGTAAAAATATATGAATTCAGAAATCATATATAAGAGTAGAAATATGTGAATTAATTCAGAAATCATATATAAAAGTAAAAATATATGAATTAATTCAGAAATCATATATAAAAGTAAAAATATATGAATTCAGAAATCATATATAAGAGTAGAAATATGTGAATTAATTCAGAAATCATATATAAAAGTAAAAATATATGAATTAATTCAGAAATCATATATAAAAGTAAAAATATATGAATTCAGAAATCATATATAAAAGTAAAAATATATGAATTCAGAAATCATATATAAGAGTAGAAATATGTGAATTAATTCAGAAATTATATATAAAATAAAAATATATGAATTAATTCAGAAATCATATATAAAAGTAAAAATATGTGAGAAAATGATATTGTTTTGTCACCAATCTAATAATTTTCATAAATAAAGACTTTTTAAATTGTGCTTTTTTTAATTTTCCCCATAGCTGATCAGATTGTGCTGAAATTACAGAAATATATCATCAAAAATAGAATAATCTACTTACGTTTTTAATCCTTCAGTGAGTTTATGGGCATTTTTTTTTACACGGTGGTCACCACTTATCAAGGCCCGGAAGCCACTCAGGGATAATGGGTTATTGCAAGTACAGTACGTTAGTGTGGAGATTTGCTGAAGTATTTACTTAAGGGTGCGGTTCATTAGGAATTTGTTAAGGTTGGACTTGAAGACATCCAAGTTGTAGTAAGGTGGGAAGCAGGCAGACGGAACAGAGTTCCACAGGAGTGCAGTTCTAAGAAATAAGCTTTGTTCATGGAATCAACGTTTTGATTTAGGCACAGATAAAGAGTGCGGGAAATTTTTCACAGTGGATTCGGCTAGACGGGTGTTTTTCGTGAAAGATTGGCGAGGGGGGACTAGATATTAGAGTTCAGACGAGCACCTGCCATGGAAATAACGATAAAACAAGGATAGGCTCGCAACGTCTCTTCTGTGGGAGAGAGGTTGCAGGGTAGAGAAAAGGGCATCCTCTAGTAAGCCACGAATCTATTTTTACTCTCTCAAGGCATGATAGGCTGTTTTAGCAGCTCCTTCCCAAATATGGCAACAGTGTCCCATCCTTGGACGTACTTGGCTTTTATATAGATAGAGAATTGCATCAGTATTGAGATATTTTCTTGAGCGGTAGAATGATCCCACAATCTTTCCAGTGTCCTTGGCAACAGACTTGATGTACGTGTTCCATTTCAGATCAGGAGTAAAGGTCAAACCCAGAAGCTTGTCAAAACACGGGGCCTCTCCCAGACGAGAGCCATCCATTTCAATTGATGGCATTGGGGATCAGAGCGTTGATGATGTAAGGATAGGAGTTTGGTTTTAGATGCATTAAAGATAACCAGCCACGTCTCCCCCCACTGAACCACGCGCTCGAGATCGGAAGAGAGAGAATCAGAAAACTTTGTCATTTACAGCCTTTGGTGTGTTGCCGTAGATGGTCGTGTCCTCAGCATAGATGTCAACGAATGATTTAAGAATGTGTTTAGGGAGGTCATTGATGTAGATCAGGAAGAGAGTTGGGCCCAGGATTGACCCCTAAGAGACTCCAGCATTAATACTGCAGGACTCTGATTTTTGTCCATCGACCACTACTCTTATGAGCCTATCGGAGAGAAATGATTCAATGATTGAGAAAACATTTCCAGTTATACCGTAGCTGGACATCTTGTGAAATTGACCCTTGTGCCATACCTTGTCGAAGGCTTTTGATATGTCAAGAGCAATTGCCCTAGAAAGGGAGCCTTTCTCAAGAGATTCACTAATCCTGTGAGATATAACCATCAGCACATCTGCGGTAGATCTTGCAGGACCAAAACCATATTGTCTGTCACTAAGAAGGTTGTTTCTGCTGAGGTGGTTGACTATTTCTCTTTTTAATATGGATTCCAGCAACTTACTCATAACACATAGGAGACTTATTGGTCTCTACTGAGAGGGAGATTACTTATCACCTGAATTCTTAAATACAGGGCAAACTGATGACGTTTTCCAGGGAGTTGGAAAGCACTTCTCCTTAAGGCAGCGCTTAAACAGTTTCGTAAGTATGGGAGCAAATTCTGGTTGAAGCTTTTTTAGCACTATAATTGGGATCCCGTCAGGGTCATTTGCTTTACTGGAATCAAGGTTCTTGATTAGCTTGGCGACCTCATGCACGGATATTTTTATGTTACCTAGCGTGTTGTGTGTTATAGGAGGAAGTATGGGGAGTTGATTGCCTTCGTCGTATAGGGTATAATAAGCTGCAAAGTTCTTTGCAAATCGTTTGGCCTTGTCTGATGCTGACGAGATGACCTCTGGTCCATTGATAATGGTTGGGATAGAACGCACACTTCTGTTCAGGATCCTATTTGTTATTTGCCCAAACTGGTGAGAACCAAGCCGCTGATCAGCTACCTAGGATTTAACAGACTGGGCTTATAGCTCTCTTGCATTTTTTTTTACTCTTTTACAGTGGTTGCTGGCAGTCTTGAAAGCAGCTTTAGTCTCAGTGCATCTATTAAGTTGGTAGTTATGGAAAAGGTGATTTCTGTGCGCGATAGCAGCAGCACATTCTGGGGAAGAAATTTACACATATATTTATATATACTATTATCAGTGTGTGTAAGTTGGGTTTCTCATAGTTATGGAACTGTTGAGCCTATCTTTTGCAAAGTTCACACAAAGCTCATTTATATGTCTGACATTCTTAGAGAAACATCGACAATCTAAAAAATCCGATCTTAAAAATAGCTTTTCTCTCATATAGTTAAAAAATAATAATTTTTAACGGGAGAATATTTTACCTTATACCAGCCATAGAAAATCATAAAATTTTCAGCTAATCATTTCCTCTTGAAATAACAGCTTTCTTATAATCTGGACATGTTGCTTAGTGTTAAAGTATTCAACTACAGATCGAATGATTCGCGGTTCAAGCACTTTATTTTATCATTTTTTTTATTAATGAATTAATATTACGATAAAAGAAGAGGTGCCATTTAAAATCGCCACAAATCAATTCTTCGTTTTATATATTAAAACTAAACATTAATAGGAAGTGACTTTTCCAGAGCATAAATCGTCAAGCCGAAGTATCAACTGATATGATATTGCAAACAAACACAGCTGGGATGTGATGAACGGCATGATGCCTATCGTATTTAGGTTAACACGTCAAGGAATAAGGTTTCTTGTTCTTCCCTACCAACTGACAAGACTCCAGAAAAGAAAACTGATTCGAAATAGAGTAAATGGAAACATGAAATCGCATATACACCGCGTTTTTTGTTTTCATTCCACGCAGAGAGTTTTTGTCAATGTCATGTTTATTCACATTTTCTGCGAGATTGCACTACGCTTAAGGTTTATACATCGTTTATAATTAATCCTAAGATTTCTATTAACTCTGATGGCGTAATACCCATGAATGAATCAGAAATCGCATCATCTGAGTTTCGAATTATGCGGCTTTTTAAAAGATCTATTCCAAAAATGTGATCGCATATGCAGGGATCCACTCAGAAATAACGATAGAAAGCAAAACGATGCCGTATATCATTTGAAACCTTATTAGAGTGCGAGTAAGAAATTGTTTTATACCTTATGAATATCTATTCTGAAAAGATATATTGATATAAAGTGTACACAACTATGGCATATCTTACCTATAGATTTGATACACAAACGCACACACGAATACACACCGCACACACACATACAGCTACACACAAATATGTCATATTTTGTTACGTGTCGACTGTTTTCATTTGAAGACCCTCTTTCCTATCCCTCCTCTTCATTTTCTCTCTCTTCCTGTTAGTGAATTTATGCCCCTCTATATATTTGTGTTATCCTCTTTCTTCTTATAACTCTCTCTAATCCTTTCCCAAAACTATTCTTTTTACTCTCACCCCCGCTTCCTTAGCAGACATTTTATTTTGTAATTATATTTATATCTATAAAACCTTTCTTCACGCCAGCCATTGCAATGTATATTTAATCTCCTCTAAAATTGAAAATGGTCTTCTTTTATTTTTTTAAATTGTCTTGTCTGATGAAATCATTTATGATCGAAACGGTCTGCACATTGCAGCAAAATATGTCTGTATTTACATAAAGAAAAATTAAAACTATGATTTGCTCTCTTCGATTGATTATTCTCGACGACCATTTTTGAGATTCAACCTTAAATATATATATATATATATATATAGGGTGACCAAAAAACACAGGTCCCGTGTATAATTTATGTGATAACTCCATTACTTATTCACCGATTGCCCTTATTTTACAGGACATGTCAGAATCAACGACAGTGAGTACACCAATGCCTCAGTGTGAGCTGGGACAAAGAATACACTGTTAAATTTTAATACAAGACAGGTTCGTTTAAGAAAATCCAGGACAGTTTCATGCGTCAGTTCGAATATGAAAAGGCTCATTCCAAAAGCAGAATTCAGAACTGGGTGCATCACTTCGAGAAGTATGGGACCGTAGAAAACCTCAACGCTGCCAGCGACAACCGCCCAAGCCACTCTGGACGTCCCAAGAATCGAACAGCCGAACTGGTCGAAAGATTGAGAGAGTCTCTCCAGCAGAGTCCGAAACGCTCTGTGCGTAAGCGAAGTCATTCACTCGGTATGCCCCGTGAGACCAAAAATTTGCTAGCTATCAAATTGCAGAATGGATATAGTAGTAAATACTAATTCAATGGGTTCCTGTTGATTTGTGATGTTCTAAAGGTACATTTAAATAACAACTTTTCATTGTGCGGAGTCTTTTCTTTCTTTTCAATTTGAAGATAATTATTAAAATTTATTAGACACTAGAATTCTTCAATTAAAAGTATTATATGACTATTAATTTGCTAATTTATTTATGCTAACCTATTTTCCGAAGTTTTTCATGGGTGCAGTTATTAATATATTAAAAGTGTGCCGATATTTAGTTAGTATACTTATTAATTTGCTGTGTATGGGATTTCTTTGTATTCTTCTAACACTTTCTTGGGTCCATTTATTAATTATTTAAAGATATTGGGATTAAACTGTTGTAGTTGTTATTGTTTTTAATAATAATAATAATAATAATAATAATAATAATAATAATAATAATAATAGTAATAATAATAATAAATAAATAAATAATAATTCTGATTTCGCTTATGAACGTCTCTCTGGAAAGGGATGGGATTCATTTCCAGAGGATTTCCCTTAATCCCGGATTCAAACCAGGAGCTTCAAAGATCAAGGGTTTTCTTAAGGATGTTGGTGGTACCTATAATTACAGAGGGTTGAAGGCCGCCTAAAACATCGGGGATTTGTAGTTTTTTCAATTGTCCTTCCAGACGACTTAATACTACTCCTAGTGTACCAACTACTACCGAGATTATTTGTGTTTTAACTGCGTGTATACGCCTTATCTCCAAGGCCAATTGAGCATAATTGCTCCACTTTTCATTCTCCTTAACTCTCACTTTCCTGCCCCAGGGTAATGAGAAGTCTATAATCTGCTTGTTATTTTTAGACCATGTCAATGACGACCAAATCTGGACGATTATGTTCCAATTGCTTGGTCGTTATGACGCTTTTGTCCCACCATACCTCTACCCTGCCATCCTCATTTGTTCTCACTTCATCAGGCACACCCTCAAACAATTTTCCAGAACACTTCACCCCAACACTCTTACACACCTCCCAATATATCCGGAGTCCCATACGATCGTGTCTTTTGCGGTACTCTCTCTGGGCCAGTCCACTACACCCTGCTGCAAGGTGCGCAATTGATTCTGAGGTCTTACCACAAATCCGCATTCTGCAGCAATCCTCTCCTAGAACCACTTTTTTAACAATCGTGTTTCTAATACCTGCTCTTGTGCTGTACAAACAAAAGCTTCAATACTTTTAGCCAGATACCCAGCTCTTAGCCATTGCCATGAGCTTTCATCAGCCACTTCTGCTATATCCTGGAAGAACCTTCCATGCATTTTCTTCCTAGCCAGTTCCTATGCCCTTTCTCTATCCATATGTTTCACATACTCGGCCTTGGTCTTGCATACCTCCACTTCATTGGCTACAACCTTAAGCATCCACTCCTCACTTCTAACCACATGCTCCTTCAACGACATCTCCTCGGTTCTAACACAATCTTTTACATTTTTCAATCCTCTCCCTCCACCTTTCCTCTTTTGATACAGCCTGGCTACGCTACTTCGAATGTGAAATATACGAAACATTGCTCAAACTTTTCTTGTTTTTATATCCGTGGCATGCAAATCCTTGTCAGACCATTCTAAAATCCCCGCATTGTATCTCAAAACACTGACTGCCCATGCATTTACTGCTTTCATTAGATTTCCTCCATACAGTTTCGACTTTGTAATTAGTTTCACTCTTCTAAGATACTCCTTCCTGTTTTTTTCTTTCATTTCTCTGTTCATGATGCCTACACCCTCCAACACTCCTAAATACTTATATCCTGTATCTTCTATTTCGTTCATGATTTCTCCATTGAGCAGCACTATTCCATTCGAATGAACCTTTACTCCTCTTTTCATCACCGCACATTTACTTATCCCAAACTCCATCCCAATGTCTTCTGAGTATGTTCCTACAAGTTCTACCAGTCTCTCCATTTCCTTTTCATTTCTACAGAATATTTTCAAATCATCCATAAACAGTAGATTGTTGAGGCGTCTGTCACCGAATCCAAAGTTATACCACAGTTTTTCTCTCTTAAAGAGGATTCTCAGTGGCATCATTATCATTACAAAAAGAAGTGGCGATAACGAATCTCCTTGAAATAATCCACGTTTAATGCCAACCTGCCCCATCTCCTCTCTGTTTGCTGTCAGCACCATTTTCCATTGAGCCATACTTGTCTCCAAAAGCGCTACCACATTCTCAGCAACCTTCATCATCAATAGTATTTTACGTTTCCATGAATGAGGAACCATGTCATAAGTTTTCTGTAATCGATCCATGCTACGCTCAGATTTCTCTTCTTCTTCTTCTTCTTCTTCCTCTTCTTCACATCCTGCATTATTGTTTTATCAATTAGTAGTTGCTCTTTAGTACCTCTCGAAACTTTCCAGCACCCCTTTTGTTCGTCAGGAAAAACACCATTACTCTCTAGATGTTCATAAATTTTCTTCGCCAATATTCCAGTCAATATTTTCCACATCAATGGCAGACATGTAATTGGTCTATAATTATTGGCATCTGTTCCTTTTGCAGGATCTTTCCTAATCCGTGTTGTTCTTCCCTTCACAAGCGTTTCAAACCGAAATTTTGACTTAAACTTGACATTTCTGGTTAAACAAGGAATTGTCTTACACATGTTCGGATGTTTTATGTTTCTGTCTTTGTGTAGATTTTCCGAACGTCAGCAAAATCAGCGGCGGAGTTTAAAAAATAAATAGCAGAGGGAGAAAAAAAAAGAAAAAAAAAGCTTTTCTAACTGAAATTAGTATTTAAAAATTGAGTTCACGGTTAAACGAGGAATTGTCTTTCACATATTTGGATGTTTTATGTTTCTGTTTTTGTGTACATTTTTCTGACCAAAAGCAACATAGGCAGAGGAGTTTACAACAAAACAAAACAAAAACAAAACGAACAAATTAAGCTTTTCTAACTGAAATTATTATTATTATTATTATTATTATTATTATTACTATTATTATTATTATCATTATTATTATTATTATTCTACTTATTATTATTTTTATTTTTGTTATTATCATTATCGTTATCATTATTATCAATATCATTATTATTTTTTATTATTATTGAAAAAAAACAACAAATTTACTTTATTGGTTATTTAATAGTAATAACCAATAAAGTAAATTTGCTTTTTTTTTCAATAATAATAAAAAATAATAATGATATTGATAATAATGATAATGATAATGATAATAAAAAATAAAATAATATCATTACTAGTACTAATATTATTACTAGTACTAGTAGTGGTGGGGGTAGCGGTTGTAATGGTGGTATGTCATTATTATCTTTTATTATTACTGTAACTGTAGTTGTAGGTGTTGTTTTTTGCTGTCATTGCTATTGTTGTTTTTGCTGTTAATATATTTGCTACCGATATTAGTGTTGCTATAATAATAATAATAATAATAATAATAATAATAATAATAATAATAATAATAATAGTAATATCATTATTATTATTATTATTATTATTATTATGATGATGATGATGATGATGATGATGATGATGATGATGATGATGATGGGATCGCTATTCGTTTTTTTTTCATTTTGTTTTTTTTTTATTTTGCATTTTATTAAAACTGTACCCTCCAAAATGTGTGCACCTTTTAGCCGATTCTACTTTTGCATTGAATAATTTGTCACGGTCCTGAAAACGAATAATCTCATCTCTCTTCGCTATGAGCGTGAATTTAATGTTGTACATGTTTTTCTTTCTTAAGTATTGTTCATTTGGCTAAAGGTGTTTTGTTCGCTTCCATTAACTTCCAGTAGTATGCCGAGAGTCGGATGTCCGTAACATATGATTTCTTAATGATTAATAGGGGAAGACCATAGATTCTTTTTTTTAAAAGATCATTGAAGTGCTGCCTTTGTAGAATTGTTCTATTTCTGGGGTTATTACTGTACTTATTAATACAATAAACAAACACTGTTTCTTGTGAAAAGTCTGCATTTTTATTAAGTACACATTAGAATAGAAACTAACAGGGGCCAAAATTTTTAATTGAAAAATCAAGAAATAAAATGGAGAGAAATAAATGGCAAGAGAAAGGCTTTTAATTGTGGAATATCACAAACTAATCTTTCTTTACATCCTGCTTACATACTGTAGGTGAAAAATAATTAATAACTAACACCACTTTAATACTGAGATGATAGTTCGACCTAGCATTTTGTGTAAATGTTTTTGGAGGTAGGATATTCAAATTAAAGCAATGTTTAAATTGCTTTCCCGCACTTGGGAATTTCAAAACAAAATTGCGGATTTATCGAATTCGCACAGCTGGGAACTATATCTTGACCGCTCGGGGAAAGAAGCGCGGGCTTGATGGCAAGGGAGCGCGCCGTCTACCACTCTCGGCGAACGAGTGGCAAGAGACTGTCTTCGAATTCCAGCTTCTAGTTTTATAAAATGTATTACGACACGTGACGGCTATTTGAGATTGCTCTTTCTTCCTATCTTCTTTTATCTACTCTTATTTGTTTCCATCTCCCGAGGTTCTTCTGTCTCACTCACTCTTTCTCTCCCTCTCTCTGTTTTCTGAAATCTGTTATTTATTTTTCCTTTTCTAAACACAACCACCATTATAAGTTGTTAGAATATTCCGCTCTTCACCTGGCTTCGATCCAGCGGACCACACATAACAATCTTATTCTGCTTTCTTTAACTTTGTTACTGAAAGTAAAACATCGAATAAAAACTTGTTTTAGATGCTTTTTTGGTGTGATTTGTGGCTGATTTGATGGCTACTTCTGTCAATATCTGCTACGGCATCCTAAGACTTTCATCCACATTTAATATTAAACGATTTTATTCTTCTGATATACAGTGATATGAGTAATCTGGAATTCTTAATAAGCCTCAACTCCAGGTTCCTCGTCACTTGGATTGCCCGGCAAGGTAGGTTGAAGTCGCTAAGTATCAGAAACAATGTTACACTTGTAGTTAACATTTCAAGGTAGAATACACACTGTTGAGGTTAATTAATTAAGTTCTTATGTAATCGGTTTAAAAAAGCTTAAATTCAATTAATAACTATTGAAGATTCGTTACGAACGCACTTCTGTCTTGCCACTGAATTTACGATTGACTTTATAAATATATATATATTTAAATAATGGCTTGGATAACAATCCGAAATGCACATAGTAAAGTTTGATAATTCACTTGTGTTACACAAAAATTCATATCGCATGCGCCACTGTCTTATTAAAGTATCCAATTTTGATTTTATACGCCTATTCGTTCTGTTTGAGCGCCGTTAAAACTTCTCAAATGCACTTGTAATGTTAAATTTATATAGTGGTATCTTTGTTTAAAAGCAGTGTGTTCGTTTTGAATTAGATTTTCCGATAATTTAGTCAAATATTCGATAGCGATCAGAAACATTCCGATAAAAACTCATGTAAGAATATTCCCATAATTATAAGTAAGTACTTTTAAGAAAGTGATAATATTAGTTTGTCTTTACAAATGCATATTAAAGGCCACTGAAAAAATGTACACTCTAATATTTGTTGATCCTGTATTTCAAAACATGCTGGAACAAAATAAAGGATGGCTTGAATTTCTCCTAATGCTCTAACAGCCGTATTTTAACACACACACACACACACACACACACACACACACACACACACAGACACACATACACACACACACACACATATATATATATGTTCAATCCAAGGTAAGATTTCAGAACTTCCCCCACAAACACACACACACACACACACACACACACACACATATATATATATATATATATATATATATATATATATATATATATATATATATATATATATATATATGTGTGGGGGGGAAGTTCTGAAATCACACCTTGGATTGAACAGTACCCGAAAAAACTAAAAAAAAGAAAATAACATAAAAAATGGTAATATTATTGGAAGGATAATCACACTATATATATATATATATATATATATATATATATATATATATATATATATATATATATATATATATATATATATAAAGCTGAACGTTTGTGTGTGTGTCTGGTCACGAATAGGCTCCTATGTTGTTGACTATTATAGAAAACTGATCACATATAATGAGAGAAGATGTATCAAGACACAGGAATGGGTAGTTTGATCTGGAAGAAAGGTGGTTCATTCAAATTTTGGTGTCTCCGTTCGCGCCTCGTCCTCAAAGTATGGAAATACAAAAAATTAAAAATTAAAAAAAAAAGAAACGTTTACAAGGTTTTTTGATGTAGATGTACATAATAATACTTTGATAAGTATATTTTAACTTAAATAGGGATTGTATAATAAAATTTTGGGGTCTGCGTCGCGCCTGGCCTCCATAGAATGGAAATAGGCACAAACTTTAATAAAGACTTTTCATATCTATATGCGTAAGTATACTTTGATAATTATGTTTCAGTTTGAAGAAAAATTATGGGGTGTTCGTTTCGCCGTACTTCCATAGAATGGAAATATGTCACAAAGTTTAACAAGGTTTTTTAATATAGATCTAACGAATATTGTTATAAGTGTTTCAGTGTGAACAGGTATGGTATAATAAATTATGGGGTTTATCTATTTTATTTTTACTTTCATTATATTTTGCTTTGGTCTTGATACCCCCAAATTCGAAGCTATCTCTTTATAACTCTTCCTTTTCATAATCTATCATGCTTTCATAAATCAGAGTCCATTTCACTGTAGGCTGTTCTTGAACCCAGTCAACGACGGATACTTTTGTTAGTATATATATACATATACATACATATATATATATATATATATATATATATATATATATATATATATATATATACTCGCAAGGTGATGCGAAGTTATCAGAGATTAAATGAACAACGGATGTTGAACACTCTGACATTTTAATTGTAATCGAAATCGACAAAATAGTATATTTGTCACCAATTCAAATTACATCGATGTACATAAAGAAAGCTTACACTCTCCTCGACATGACTAAGTTCGCAATATATTGTTGTCTACATTGCACTGTAGAGAAACTACAGTTAATTTCATAAATGTGTTCCTATATCTAATGCTTTACATTACAATTTGAAATACAAAAGTCATGTTTCATGCTTAAACTGCGCTGTATGCAAAAATATTGATTTAAGACACGGCCTTGAAAAATTAAAGAACTTACTGTTGATTTCATATGTACTGGTTGTGCGGTGATAATGGCTTGACTTAATTTAAACGAAAAATCAAGTATTTTTGTGAAATTGTACTTTAAACATAAAAATGTATTTAAAGCATGCCCCTGCCATATCAAAGAACTTACTGCTTTTCGGCTTCTGTGGTAAATAAACCTCTCAAAATTACTAGTGATATTAGGTTGTGTAAGATGTCAATTTCGTTAAAATAGCCTGTTTTTTTTTTTCATAAAATTATTTCAATTATCTATTATCGATACTTATCGGAGACATTCAGAGACAACACTTATTTAAGAACATGCCAGGCTTATGAAGTACATTTGAGTGAAAATTCATAAAAATCGACCTAGCCGTTTTTAGTACATAGAGAAGGTACATACAGGCACAAATACAACGTTCTTTTTATATAATAGTAAACAGAATAAAGATACGCATATGAATTTATGTTTTGTTGTCTACTTCTCATCAATATTGCTCTACATATTTTGTGGGTTTATGCTTATACTCAACACATTAACGAATAATCACATCAAAATGGTATCACTAATTTTCGTACTGCTGGATTTACAAAAAGGTATAACATGTTATAACACGACATATATATCTTTATCTTTTACTTATATTTGTATAATACTATCAGTAACCTCGAAAAATCAATTGTTACAAAAGACTTCTGCTTTATAATAATAGCTACAGTTTTTTTTATACAAACAAGAAGCGATATCTATGAATGTGTTCATATTATAATTTCTAAAATATAGCAATCAATTTGAATGTTGTCCTGTCAATTTGAATTTTGTTTTCTTTGTGTATTCCAATACACCGCAATGGATATTGACTTTTAGCGTATATTGCCAACCTAATAGTGACCAGTTTACTGGCATTGCATTCAAATTTCTGCATATTTATATAGCCGGGGCGCTAATAGTAGAAAGAGAACCCTACAGTTTATAGTTCTAAGAAAAAGAAATTCTGAGAGTAGCAAATATTCCACATCTAATGACCTTTACAGTCAAGTGTACCTTGAAAGTATCTGTGAAACGTGGTCGATACTGTACAAGAACGGCTTCGGCATAGCAGCTATTGCAGGAATTATTTAGTACTCTATAAAATGCCATGCTTAGAAATCACATTACTGAAGTATATATATATGTATGTATATATATATATATGTATATATATATATATATATATATATATATATATATATATATGAGTCAGGATTATTGACAAAACATGAGTAACGTGGCTTAGACAATTCTCCAAAATAAATGAGAAATAGGAAAACCTGTTTTCTGGAATTTTATCGTGATTGCTTGTTGTTATTCTACTTAAGCCAACCATGAAATTGCATCGAATGGCGAAAAAAAAAAAAAACATTTCCTTAAAATGGTAATACATAAATTTGACAAAAGAATTACCGAAATAAATAAAAACAAAGTTTGGACAAATTCTATTATGAGATTAATTTTAAAAGAAAGATAAGCTTTGAACGCGGAATTAAACTCGCTTTTTGTTCATCGAAGAACATCCACATTATTCTTAAAATAAATGGAGGAAAATAGGAAATTTCAGAAATTAAATGCAATTTCATGCAAATCAATTCTATTGTATTAAGGACTTACTATTCTGTAAATCGAAGAATTTCTTTGTATATTTATCTGATTTTCAAAATGTGCCCTCCTGATTTTTTTTCTGTGTTCTTTGTGTTTGTGTATTCCGCCTTCAGATTAAAAGCAAAAGCTTTCTTCTGGATCTTACAAGCATTTGTATATAAATATCGAAAAAAAAAGAAAAGAAAAATGCCATACATTCCTTTGAAAAAGAATGAGGATGAAGAAGTTAAGATTAAAAATAAAGATCGACGCCAAACCTTCCACAGGAAAGAGTGACTGATACTTATGAAGATAGTTTTATTTGCTATTCCCAGTTTTTATGTAGATTCACTTTTTTTCGGGATCTGAACATAATATGTATTAAAAGCATATATCTCAAATAAAAATTAAATAAATTGAATAAATGTATGTCTCATTCTCTGTCTGGTCTAATATATATATATATATATATATATAAGTATATATATATGTATATATATATATATGTAAGTATATATACCATATATATTAAGATAAATCTGATTGGATCCATATGTTAAATAATGCTTTAGCTGCAACTAATTTACCAATGCAGTCTCTGAGTATCAGCTGATACACACCTAGGAAACTATTACGATACAACAGATATATTAATATATATATATATATATATATATATATATATATATATATATATATATATATATGTGAGTGTGTTCGTGTTTATATATATATATATATATATATATATATATGTTTACATATACACACATGTAACAGTGCACAGTAGCCCGTCAATGTTGCGGTATATGGTTATTCATACTTAAGATCTAAGCAGGCGAAAGGTGTGTGTATGCATACAGGTGTTCATTTTGAACAAAATTAAAAGAAGGAAACGAAATTTTTCCGTTGAAGTATCTGAAGATCATGTAGACCTATTTATTGAGCATTATATTATAATAATTGATATTAAGTTACTCTCTATATTACAAACGCAAACGTACGTTCTGAAAACCAATTCAAATTTGCGAATAATTATTTCATTATTATTTTCATTCAGCTTTATTTTCTATTCTATATATGACATATACCATGTTTATATTCCTTCACTTTTTTAAAATTAATTAATGTTTTTTTATTTAAGGTTTTATCTTTTTACCGTCGCAGTTAATAAGCAGTGCTCTCTTTCGATGTATGCAATTTGTCTAACATTCGTTCCACACATTGAAGCAGCTTTCTCATATGCCATTAATTAACCGTAAAATATGGTATCTCACAGCGTTGCTAAGTGAGCATTGTTTTAATTCTGGGGAGCATGAGCGTTTGTGTTCAATATTCCTCTATTTAATGATAAAAGAGGCACCCTTTTCTTAAGCATCGATACGCGGGTTGCTAAAACTGTTTTACGTTTTGTATACACTCTAATGTGGCTCTTATATGAATATATAGTTGTTTAAAAACCCTATGTTATTCTAATGTATTCTTCGTGTATGTTTGTTAATTGTTCAGTGATGGTAGCTTCGTATAGAAGGGATTCAGCCTTACAACTGCCGTTTATTATTCTCTACTAATGATTGACTTAATCAATGATGTTGCCAAGTAACTAACTTTCAAGGTGTTTCTGTTAAAGATTTTATGTAGTCTGTGTGTGTGTGTTTTTTTTTTGTTTATCTAAAAACTAAGGAAAAGTGCCCTACTCTAGTCGTAGTATGAAGTGAGAACGAAGGAAAGAACCAAATTATACAATGCCCCCATATTCTCTTTTTTGTTGGGATTTTATATTTTCTCTGAATACACTTTTTAGTACATCATTATAATATCGAACATTTTGGTAATCGAAAAAATTAGATATTCTTTTGCTAACATTACTTACCGTATTTTTTAACACTGTGGGCGGAGAGCATGAACCTTTATTTATGTATATGCGCTTTTGATTTTGTTTATACTTATTTATCGAGATCTAGTGTTGCATCTAAATAGTCTACTTTATATAAACATGTCGCTGTTGTGATCTTAAAAACTAGCTCCTTTAAATACTTAACTAAATCTTTCCTACGTCTGTCTAATGTGCATTTTTAAAGTCCCGCGATAGGCGTACTCCATCATTTCTAAAAAGGCAGAGGAATTAATTTTTCAATATTTCTAGTAGGAAAAGTCTAGCTTAATCACAGACGTACGCACAGTCATATGTTCCTATCGCAACAAAAACTGGGTCTTCAGGATTCGATTTTATAACACATGTTTTACATAAACAAAACATGAGATTCTGCCTTACATAGAACGTCACTTATCATTTTGTTGATGCGAAATGTAAGGCTTTCTCCAAGATTACCTTAGTAATAGAGGGTAAAACTATTTTATGTCCGGTTAGGTGAATCTGCATCTAAGTGATTAGGTTATCCTCTTGAACCAGTCTAGGAATGAGCTTTTATAGGCCCACATATTAAGGTTTGCTTTTAATTTTTATATCTTTAACTACTTATGATGATAAACTTACTCGGTAGAACAATTTCGCTTTAAGGTGGATTTATTAGCCTGTATGTTAGCCTATTATTAAAATTGTTTTATGGTCTTTTAAAGTTATGAAGACATTTCCTTTCGCTAATCTTTTAACTTTATATTCTCTGCCTAGTTTTGTAGCCATCTATGTGGCCTCTTGGTTAAGAAATTCCTTTGTCCGCTAATTAGTATTTATCAGTAACAAAGTTTAACATGAGGTGTTTATTCTTTTTCTTTCCATTCTTTAGAAGGTTTTCGTTTTATGTGAGAAAACAACTGTCTCATATTCATTTTTTTTATATCATCGGATATTGTTTTTGGAATCTATTTGGTTCGAGTGTTAATTCAAGTTTGGGGATTATATATAGTAACTCTTTTTGGATATTTTCTAATTCCTCTACTTTATCTACAAATTTATCGATTTTAATCCAAAATTATATTTTACCATCTCTTCGGCGTTTGGTACATTTATCTTTCATCCCGTCCTGTTAATATCATCTTCAATTTTTTGTCACCAAAATCCTTGTGTATAATTTGTTACTGGATGTTAGTATTTTTTAGTAGAGTAATCTGACGTATATTTCTCACTCTCCAGTGTTTTTGAGACGTTTTTGAATGAATAATGCTTTATGATTTTTTTTGTATTTTTTCCCTGACAGTGCTCAACAATTGCGCCGTTAGCCGTTAGTATTCACCAGGAATTCCTGGTTGCGGCTATTATACTTAGTTTTGTATATATATATATATATATATATATATATATATATATATATATATATATATATATATACATATATATATATCTATATATGTATATATATGCATATATATATATGTATATATGTGTGGGGGTGTTTGTATGTATGTGTGTGTGTTTAAAGAAGCGAGGAAATTTAAATTAACATAAATCAAAGAAAAATAGTTCTATTATACAAATATTTTGTTTATTCCAAAATTAATTTAGGTATTTATAATATCAATACGATTACAGTTATATGTTAGCGTAATCTAGAGACTCGGTGTTATCGAATTGTTCGCATTAATAAATCTGTATTTTAGCAATGATGTCTCGAATATTCTTTTTTAATGTCTATTTAGTCAAAATTTTCAACGCCGAAATGGGATTTTACAGAGTAAAAGGGATAAATCGCACGACAGAGAGTGACAGTTTCTTGATTAAATGTTGAAAATGATTTTCAAAAGAAATTTCTCAATTTGACAAAAGATGCTCATGTGTCAGTCTTTCACAATGAATTACCAACCAAGCTTAATTCCAAACAACTCAGTTAACTATTCGGCAATAACACCAATTAGAATTGTCAGTTAAAACTCTGTTATCGTTTACCAACACTCTTTCTCTTATTATATATTATATAATGTATGTATTCATATAGTTTATATAACATATATATATATATATATTTATTTATTTGTGAGTGTGCGTATATTTTTAGTGTGAAGATACCAATTTCTGAAATATATAGTTTGACTTCTCAGACGTTTCAATGAAATTAAATATGTTATGTGATTTTCATAATAATTCAATATATATACAAATGCGATGTTTGCGTTTGAAATTTGACAGGTTGAGTGTAAAATGAATTTCATAAATTCAATTAATTTCTAAAATGTCTCGACAACGGTCACGTAAACTTATAAACCAAATATATATATTTATATGAATATACGTAAAATGCATATATATATATATATATATATATATATATATATATATATATATATATATATGTGTGTGTGTGTGTGTGTGTGTGTGTGTGTGTGTGTGTTTATGTATATATAGAGTAAAATACATGCTCTGAGAAATATTAAAGAATTTTTGTTTCATCTGCGAAAGACATTATTCCTGCTATCTGTCTTTATATATATATATAATATATATATATATATATATATATATATATATATATATATATGGCTATTTTTGTTATTTACATATATATTATAATACACGGTGACCCCCAAAATAGGAAACTGTTTAACAATACTACAAATGTGTGATAAAAGAAAATATTTTATAGATATTAAAACATGCGATTTAAAAATATATGAGTCGCTTTATTTATTAATAATTACTTCCTGTAGAGGGCCTATGTGTGTCTGAATGCATTCTTGAAATCTGTTGTAGAGATTCCTCATGGATTGCTGCAATATCTCTGCTGTGATACTCAAACGTTTATCCTGAATTCTCTGTTTTAACTCAGAGTCCTTAGTAAAGTTGTCTACACTGTGCTCTTTAGATAGCCCCACATGAAAAAATGCAAACGGATAAATCTGGTGATCTAACCACTAAATCATGATATTTTTTTACATAGGCGTCACCACTTATCAAGGCCGATAGGCCACTCAAGGATAAGGGTTATAGAGTGTAGTCTAGTCAAAAGGACACTATAGTAATCGATAGTAATGGAAGTTCGGCAAATTTGTTAACTTAAGCGGGACGGCTCATCAGAAACTTGTTCACGTTGGACTTGAAGACAACCATATTATAGACAGCTGGAAAGAAGGAAAACGGAAGACAATTCCACAGGCGTGCAGTTCTAAGAAAGAAGCTTTGGTCATGGAATCTATGTTTAGGTTTACGCACAGATAAAGGGTGGGGAAAATTATTGATAATGTTTTCAGCTAGTCTAATGTTTCTTGTGACAGTTTGGCGAGGGGGGCCATAGATTGAACTCAGTCGAACACTTTCCATGAAAATAACGATAAAGTAGAGTAAAACTCGCAACATCTCTTCTGTGAGATAGAGGTTGCAGCGAAGAGAAAAGGAAATCTCCCACCAGGCCACGAAGTCTATTTTGAACGCTATCAAGGCAGAACAAGTCTTTTCTAGCAGCTCCTGCCCATATGTGGCAACAGTATTCCGTCCTTGGACGTATCTGGCTCTTATATAGATAGAGAATGCATCAGCAGTTATATATCTACTGGATCGATAGAAGGATCCTACCATTTTTTCCAGTGGCCTTGGCAACAGATGTGATGTACGTATTCCATTTAAGATCAGGAGTAAAGGTAAAGCCCAGAAGCCTGTCAAAAATTAAGGCCTCCCCAAGACGAGAGCCATTCATTTTAATTGATGCAAGATGGGGATCAGAACGTTGATGATGTAAAGATAGAAGCTTGGTTTTAGATGCATTAAAAGTAACCAGCCACTCCTTTCCCCATTGTACAACGTGATCAAGATCAGAGGAGAGAGAATCGGAGAGAACTTAGTCGTTTACTGTCTTAGATGTGCTACCATAGATGGTAGTGTAGTCAGCAAAAATGTCTACGAATGATGTAAGGATCACAGGATTACAAAAATTCTCCTACAGCCCCCATTATCATGCCGTTCAATTTTCGATATAGCACCATCATGTTGAAACCAAATTTCTTTAACATGTGGAAAATCTTCAATATCATGGTTAACGAAGCATTGTAACATTTCCACTCGTATGTGAAAGACACCCATAAACTTCAATAGGATTTGCATTTGCCCATTGACGGTAGTTTTGCTTATTCACGTAATCTGTGAGATGAAAATAGGCATCATCAGTTGCTTATACATTCATCATCATTGTTTTATTTACTCTAACATTCGCTTACATAATTCTAATAATAGCTGATAGTTGTTTTCTCTCAATCGTCGCAATAATTGCATCTTAACAGGGTAAAATCTAAAGAATTCCGCGAACACTCACTTGGACCATTCAAACCGCATTCGTTTGCTTTTGAGTTGAACGTCGTGAGTCACGTATTACACATTCGTCATATCAGAGTTATGTGGGGTTATGTGGGGTTCGAGCACTTCTTGATCGTATATTTGTATTTTCGGTAAGGTTAGATCCAGTCTCTCTGATGTTATTGATCCAACACCGGGGGTGATGTAGAAGCGAGAATGATGCAATGTTTTTTTTTTCATGGAGCAACACCATAACGTTCTAAGTTTTAAAACATCGGGACTCTATACGCGCAGCTATCATACTCTCATGTTTTTTTATAAAACATTGTGTGGCAAACGCACGTTGTTGCCCGTTGCACTGATTCAGAGATATTAAAATGACAAGTTTTGCCATTGTGCATATCTAACAATACGCAATTTAAATATCCCGGTCTTTTGTGTCACGCTGTAGTATTATACATTATATATATATATATATATACATATATATATATATATATATATATATATATATATATATATATATATATATATATATATATATACAGTAGCGTACACAACTAAGGGAGAACATTTTAAAACTTAATATTTTTAAGAAATAACAACTGTGTTAATCATTTGCAAAGCATAGAGAAATAATTATAACAGTTATATATTTACTTTCAAAATAGGAAGGCCAAAAAATTAGAGAAAAAACTGAGAAATGCAATGTAAACAGTATGCTATATTAATTTTCTTTTAATTTCCTCTTAACAATAAGTCTTACTTACATTTGTAAACGTTGCATTTGCTTGTACAATGGCGAAACGCCAAAACCTTGATTACTCTGGAAGACAAACTATTGTGAAGCTACACAAGGAAAATCACACCATTAAAAATATTTCAGAGAAGTGAAACGTTTCAAAAGTGTTGTAGACAGGGTTGTTAAATCCTACAATGATACTGGCAAAATAGTTTTTAAAACGGGAAGACCCCGCAAAACTTTGGCAAGAGAAGATCGAATAATGTAGCGTATGTAATGAAATACCATTTTAAGTCCCTGCACAGAAATTAAAATGTTATGCCTAGTACCTCATGTGTTAATGTGTCAAGACAGACTGTTTCTAGACGACTGCAAGGAATATAGCTGTTTTATAGAACCCCAGGGAAGAAACCACTTGTTAGTTCGAAGAATAAAAGAACAGATTAGAGTTTTGAAACATACGTTTGATTTGGACATTTGAAAATTGGGCAAATGTGTTTTCAGTGATGAAAGCAAATTTTATTTGTATGGAAATGATGGAAAAGAAACGTGCAAAAGTGCAAAATGTACTAAGGAAACTGTCAAGTGTGGGGGCGGAAGCGTCATAGTATTTGGAATTTTTTCTAGTCAAGGTACAACGCTTCCTGTCCGATTACGAACTTGTGTAAACGCGCAGATCTATAAAACATATTGTTCAAGATCACGTTGTACCAATCATACAGTATTAAGGTTTCGATAGAGCTACTTTCATGCAAGATAATGTCCCATTCACAAGGCAAAGTTGGTAATGAGTTACCTTAGCGAGCAAGATTATGAAATTATGGATTCCTCACCACAAAGTCCTGACTAAAATCCAATAGAAAATCTTTGTAAGACCTTAGGAGTGAAAGTTATAGAAAGACATCCCACTTACACGGAGAATTTGTGGGTGAAGCTTCAAGAAGAATGGTCTAAAATTAGTATCGAGGGTTGTCAAGATCTGATTCGTTCATGTAGTTGAAGTTGTGCAACTGTCATTGAGAGCAAAAGCTCATTTACTAAATATTGATTGTACACTTCTTTTTATTGTCTTTTGGCTGTTTACATTGTTTTTCTCAATTTTGTCCCTTACTTTTGGACGTTCCTATTTTGAAAATATATAAATAATTGTTATAATTATTTTCTATTCTTAGCAAACGATTCAAATTTTAGTATGTTATTATGGATGATAACGGCTACCAGTTGTCAAAATTCTAATTGTAACAGTCGTTATTTCAAAGAAATATTATGTTTTAAAATGTTGTCTCTTAGTTTTGGACGATATATATATATATAAATATATATATATATATATATATATACGAGTTTTAAACGTGTAAATAAAGATTGGTAGTAGTATGATGGATTTAGATCAGTAAAACTACACAGAAACACGTATGTCTGATTCCTTAGGAAAATAGTTTATTCACAAGGAAAATAATAGGAGCACTTCATGATATGCTCGACAATAAAATTGAAACATTTTTCTGTAGCTTATTGACAGATTTATATTTTCAATTACATATAAAAACCTTGTTTTATTTCTTTATTTATTAAAATAAAGAAATAAAACAATGGGAAGATAATTTGACAAAACAATAACATAACAATTAAAACAACCACCGTTGTCCTACAATTAGAATACCCGGCTTTCAACTATATAGATATACATGGTTGATCACGAATCGGTCTGGATTCTAGTCTTGTAAAACAGTTTATTTGTGAATTAATGTATAAGCGCTGTTTGAAAGCTTGAGCATGGTGTTCGTGATAGCGCAACATAGTAGTAGCAGTAGTAGTAGTATTACTACTACTGGAGATACTACTACTAATAAAAGTATTATCAGAAAAAATACAAATATTTTTGAAAGTAACAAGATCTGGCTAAAGTCAATGTTTAGAAAAGCATGCAGGTAACATTTGCGAAGCATCCGCATCAGGTAGCTATGTCAGTGGAATCGCCGTCTCTCTATTATATCATTGAATATTCGATTACGATATTGGGCCGTTTGCTAATCTACTATTGGAAGAACTGTAACATAGTGTAACAATCTATTTCTCAGTGACCACACATATTATTTTACAAATGCTAAGGCAATTCACGTTTATTTCTGCAATTTTATATACCACAGACTATTACATGCAAAATGATTATTTTGTTTTGAAGCGTAGGTATGTTTACAAATGATTTTTCATTGTTCTAATATGACATAAGTTATACTTTACATAGTATAATTCATCTGTTATTACGTTTTTCTAAGTTACTTCCATTCACTTTTACACTATGTTGTTTGTTCCCCCGATGTCACTTTATCTAATCTCTCTAACCCATTCTCCAACTCTTTCAATTACTTCCCTAATGTATTAAACTTAAAGTTCATACAGAAATATCTAAAGAACAGAAGCTTGGAATAATAGAAATATCATTATTGTATTAATCATATTTCATTAAGGGACTGTGGGACAAAGTTGAGAGATGTAAAAATAAAGACTACGCTTAGATGTTGTTTATTTATTTAAAACGATATTTGAATTTATAACTCCCTTTTGATCATATTACTGCGAGAATTTTTGATAGAATCCATGGTAATGTCTGGACTTTCTTGGTTCATGGCATATCGTATTTTGCTAGAATGAAGTAGGAGTTGATTCTCTCATCAAACAATCTACGTTGTTCCTTTTGTCAGGAAGCAAATAAGTTTGTTGGCTGCCTCTTTGTGCGCATAAAAATTGCTAACAAACCCGTCTACTCTTGGACTTCTGCTTTTCCTGGATGTGTCACCAAGAGGGTAATTACTAGGCCTATGACAACAGAATATTCTTTTCGTTGTTTTGATTCTCCAGTGTATATATCTCTTGATGTCTTTTACACCTTTATATAGAATGATGTTATACTCGGCTGATTAAATGCCTTTGAGTGTGTCGGATATATACTAGAGAGTCAAAACAATGCTAAGAATATTCTGTTGTCATAGCCCTAGTAATTACCGATCACATTAAAGTGACCATGTGTTGTATGCTTATGTGATGGAGGCATGAAACCACAGAGAGAAGTGCGACGTACATCATCGTTACTCAGACCGAATTGTTTTAAACGGAGAAATCTTAGTTGTAGAACCGTGTGTCCCTCGAATTTTTCGAAAGAAAATATGAGATGTTAATTGGCAGCATTATAGTATATTTTCTGAGTAAATGAAAAAGGTAAATTAATCGAAAGCTATAAGACAAAGAAACGGCAAAATCCAGAATAACGGAGTGGTGAAGATATAAAATGTTCCTTAGAGATTCTACAACAGTTTCAAGGGAAAATCTCGCATTACGAAAGCAGAGAAAGTTGTCAACACGGTCAAATGCCTCATTTAGTCGGATATGATGCAATTCTCATGATTTTTAGCACATATTTCAGGATAACAGATGGTAAAGCTGCAGTTCACATGACGTCATGGCTCTCATGAAGACCAAGTTCTACGAAAGTGTCATAATCTTTTGTAGCGTATTCTTATTATACCGATCATCATATTTGACAATAAAGGTAGACTTCATTCGGATTTCTGTTGTCAATTGTGTTAATCGTTTTTAAACGTTGTGTTGCGAAGATCCCTTCAGGAAGACCAGACGTTTGGCAGACTCTCTGAGTTACCTAAAGGGGAATATATAAATACATTATGTTTATTAATTTTTGAGATTTCGTTATTCGTATTATTTGGATTCTTGGAAATATTTTTCTCGTCGCGAGTGTATTTGCACAAACTTTCAAGTCGATTTAAGTTCCGATGTTCTTCAGGTTTATACTGACGAATTTGTAAGGATCCATGGCCCGGTAGGTAAACTGGTTTGCAAAAAGTCAATTGAAAAATGATATTCTTCTGAAAGTCGAAAGTTCAATTCTCTGTATGGATGACCGAAATTGCAAATTACTTAAAACTTTTATCCAGTCCGGATTGATGGATCAAGAGCATGCTACATCCCTGAACTAATAAAAGGGTCTCGTTCAACATTCTGTCTAAATAACCGATGGAAAAATTATCATGAATTCAACAAGATACACCTGAAGAAGGTCAGAGGTACATCGACATAAACGTGTAAATAACACTGAAAATGAAAATAGTAGTCCATAGAATCCGAATGATAAAATAGCATAAATAGCATATATACGAACGCAATCAATAGAGTTGGCCAAAATATAATAATGTACAGTGCTAACGAATATGAGTATAATATGGGGTTACAAGCAAGGTGCGAATGTAGACAGTTATTCATTTAATTATTACTGACCATCATCATATCTTTACATTATATATATAAATATATATGTGTGTGTATATGTGTGTGTGCCTCTGTGTGTTTGTGTGTGCCTCTGTGTGTTTGTGTGTGGGTGTGTGTGAATGACAAATAAAAAGGCCCCCTCTTTGGGTTGAGCACTTTGTAAATATATTTTTACCCGACGCGTATTCAAACATTTAAGCGAAGCCCACTATAACTTTGTTTGTAAACAAAATTATGGTTTGAGCACTGTAAGCGAGGGGCGGGTGTGGATTTAATACATACCCGAGGTAAAATATTTACGGCACTGATTCGTGGCCAGATGCTTTGAACTGTCTACTGTCAAGACGACGGTTGTATGTTCGATTCAGGGCTGGGGAAAGGTGTATGTCTAGCAGCACTGATGAGTTGTGATACAATGAAACCGTACTGTATGTGGATGACATATATATATATATATAAATATATATATATATATATATATATATATATATATATTTGTTTATTAATCATACAGAAGTTCAGAAAAACATTGGTACCATCGGTTTCAAGCCCAACTCAACGGAAAACCGTTAATGGTAACACGTAAATGATGTTCAGCTCTCGCCAGCCATCTTATTTTCTGCACCTGGGCAAATATTTTTCAGGTCCGCATTTGTTTGTTTATATAATGATGTATGTTTTTATTTAACTATAACTTATTCCTATCTCTGTATATTATATTTTAATCCCGTATGGATTTCCTACTTTTTAAATTTTTTATTTAATGCATTTTAGTAATTATCTACTGTTTGTTTTGTTCCCGGTTTGCCTTCTATTGATTTTAGTTGGGGCAAGGGAGATAATTAATTTATCTTATTAGATTTCCCTTCCTTTTTACAGGTAAAGGAAGATAACCCATGTTTCAGTTTTCTAGGGGAGGTAACTAATCTATCTTATTTATTCTTTTAACCATTTTTATTAAATATTATAATAGTAGCGGGTAGGTGTGTAATTTAATTCTAAATTATTTTATATATCTGTGTAATGTATTTCAGGCAGTCTTATTCTTCTTCATAAATACTAATAGTTATGCTTAATGTATACTGACAAATGTCTAAATGCCCGTTACACTTTACTAGTTTATGCGTTAAGTTGGCTGCATCTAGAATACACTTGGAGGACTCCTTTAGGTGGAGTCCTCGTTTATTGTTATGTCTTCCCCGTTTATTAGTAGTGCATGTCTCCTATGCAGACACACTTTGAGTCTCTCACTGCGTACGTTCAAACAGATATTTTGAAGGTCATTAATAGCCTTTATGATGTGGTACTTCTCCGCGTCACAAAGCGGAGATTCATACTGGATTAGAATATAATATACAGAGACAGGAATAAGCTATAGTTAAAAAAAACATACATCATTATATAAACAAACAAATGCGGACCTGAAAACAATTTGCCCCGGGGCAGAAAACAAGATGGCTGCCGAGAGCTTAACATCATTTACGTGTTACCATTACCGGTTTCCCGTTCAGTTGGGCTTGAAACCGACGGTACCACTGTTTTTTCTGAACTTCTGTATAATTAATGAACAAATGTTTAGCTCTTATATCGAAAAAGTTTTTCTTTGTAATCGAGCACTTTGTCGGAACTCTTTCTCCAAAATAGAGTAAGCAAATATATATATATATATATATATTTATAAATATATATATATATATATGTGTGTGTGTGTGTGCATATATATACATGTATATATATATATATATATATATATATATATATATATATATATATATATATATATATATATATATATATATAAGTGCGTGTGCATGTGTGCCTTTCTGTATGGGTGTCTCCGTTGATGTACGTATTTGTTCGTTATTTTATTTCCTTTTATGGCTTTCACTTTGCAGACAAATAACTGCATGAGTGCATGCCATTTAATAAACGCAATTACGATTTCGATAGTCGCTTTTTGATTAAATGAATTATCGATTAATTTAAATGAAAAATTCGCACCTGTATTCAAAGATGCATTTATCTCTAGTGGTGCGAAATAAGGATTTAATTAAACAAATTCCGTCTCAGTAATTAAGTTCATTAGTAAATTAGTCTCGGCTATTTTACTTACCTTAAGTAATTACTATTTTTAATCTAATTTATTGATATTTTATTGAGAAGAAAAAGTAATTTATATTTTTTGTTCAGTTAATAAATGGAATTGTAATTATACTCTTATTTTGCTATTTATATCGTAGTCTAAATTTAAAACCCCTGTGATACCAGTTTTATATTGCGGTTCCTTAAAGAAATTCATTTAGTTTGGAATCATCTACAGCAATATTGGGCGACGCGATATATATATATATATATATATATATATATATATATATATATATGTATATATATGCATATATATTCATTTATATATATATATATATATATATATATATAGGGAAAATAAGAAATTAGATCGCAGTTATGCTAAAGACAGTGGGCAATTATTTCTGGCTTTACAGAAGGGAAACATACTTGTATTAATAAAGTGGCTTTCACTGAGCAAGATAATTAGATATTAAAAGTAACATTTAGTGTAATACAACGATGTCCAGTACAGGGACGAAATCCTTTTAGAAGTAAACCGCCAATGGTCGAAGGTATGAAAGAAATAAGGAGCAGGTAAACTGGACGTTAGAATTATTTTCGGCCGCTTATTTGATTCCTTCCGTCAGTCCTTACATTCAATATGCGCTATTTGTGACAACTGGAGAAGAATTTTACTTGGGATCTTTTTACAAAGGAGTCCGGAATTCCGTATTGTTGGTTAGTTGTTATGTTTTATCTCGGAGTAGTGTTTTTTTATGTTTTAGGTCTTTAGTCACGTGGCTTTATGTCATGTTTAGATCGATATTTTTTATAACATGTCATACTTGTTGGGACGATGTATTGCTGAAAATGATTGGCATAAGATTTTACATGTAATATATAGTGAATCAGTTTCTTCATAAAATAATCCCCATTGATTTTGAGTACATCCACTTTTCTCGTGTAATTTCAAACGTACATAGAGTAAATACAAACATCACAGAGATTACCACGGTTTTCCTATATGTTTGGCTAATGCCATGAGCAATACTGGCAATCAAGCGTTATTAATAAATATAGTTTTTAAATTAAACAGGCTATAAACAATATCTTTCAGGCATATTCCTAAAGCATGAATGCTTAAGCAGTCTTCTATATTGATCCATGCCTGCCAATAAACAAGAACATAAAAATATACAGTGTTATAGTTTCGTACGGCATTGAAAAAAGATTTCGTCTTCATTGGCAGAACTCTGATACGAGTATAAATTTTGCTTATTACACACACTTCAGATATTACCATAAACTAATATCTCCTCATTCCCAATGTCTAAATTAATTCATAAATGAAGCAATGTAAAAGGAAATTGGATACAAAGTGTACTGATACACCAATAATTAATAACTATACTCACTAAAAACCAACACACTCTTAATTAATAACAACAATAACCTAACCGTGGCAGAAGACGCAAACATAAAGTAACTTAGCTTATTTTAATGTAACGACCACCCCCTAGTTATACTCTAGCTCTATCTCAAACCTCCGCCTCTTATAACAAACTGACCGAGCAGTAACACATGTTGCGAACATTCATATTAAGGTGAATGCACTTTACATACTTAATAATTAAACATCCGATAGCGTTTAACTAAAATAGTCTATGAGGCGCTCACATTTTTAATTACAATGTTGATATGTACCTACGTGAATTATTATCGAAAAACAACGCTACATTAGAGTTATGGGGTAAAAATAACCCCTATTTGAGAATTAAGTGGAATCAACCAGTCCTATGATAAACACTGGTGTCAGAGACTAAATGGAGACATTCACACCATGTTAAACCGCATGCTACGAACACGTCCTCTCATACTACTTTAGTGGCTCGTGTATTCTTTATGATAAATACATATTATATTTTATACACTATACACTACTTGTGGTTTCTTTTATTTGTAACCGCTAGCACAGGTCTACAACAACTGGCTTACGAGGAGGATTCAAGAACTTCCCGGATCAATATACAATCATTGCTAACAAAACTGAATGATGGACATTCGGGCAACGAATTCCCTCTAAAACAAACAGCCATTAGAAGGCAGCATTTGACGACCAAAAGGATTCAAGAAAGAAGAACACACGCGGATATTCGAAATAATTTTTCCTACACTCGGCGGAAATTCGAAACTGCAAGAGTATTTCTTTTGCGACAGTTAGGTCAAGAACGAAAAAAAAACTACTTGTATATGTTGGGAAAAACAACATTCGAGCGTAAAAATCCACAAATACGGGACAAAGAACACTTCGAAAATGGACAGCAATTCTTGCCGAAAAAAGATTTTACAAAGACGTCGTCAAAGCGTTATCTTGCTGATAAAATAGCTACTAAAAGCGGAAACTACGAGTTGAAGCAGAACTCATGAGATGAATTGGTTGATGAATTATTGCTACTGAATTAAAGAGATCAAGTTTTCAGTAAGTACTAAAACTTTGTCGTTCTAAAAAGCATGTCTTGCTAATACGTCTTATTGTTAAAAGTCATTAACATTGGAAAAATTTAAAAAAACTGCAAAAGTAAATGCTATTATATTTTATTTTATTGGCTAAAGCGAGTATTTACACACAAAAAAACGTCGGATTTTAATCCGATTAAAGTAAACTTTTCACTGGTCGATGAGACTGCATGTCGAAGAAGAAAAAATGCGATTTCGGTAAGCACGACAAATAAAGTGTTAACAAAAAAGGTCATTCCTTTTTCGCATAGAAATCTAAAAGAATAACCAATATTAAATAAATACCATAAACTATATCCACAGATAGGCGACTTTTTCTTTTTTAAGGAAAAAAAAGAGGGGAAATGTGTAAGATCAATAAGGAATTTAACTCAGTACCTACACGTTACGAAAATTGAAAAATAACAAACGAAATCCGCTGCTTTCTGCATAAAGTAACCCTCGAATTATTTTCCCCGGAAAATTACCACACGAGGAAATAAATATCTGGAAGAAGCATTCGTTAAATAACCAGGTATGAATTTTGTGAATTTTTTTTCTACAGATTTAGTAGATTAGGAAAAGTATATCAAAGCATTTGATTGTTCCTGAAAAAATCATTTTGTCATATTACGTAATACCACACCTTCCCCACAAATGGACAATTTGGCAAAACACATTTTGGAATTGGAGAAATTCCAATAAAGTCAACTTGAACTTGAAGAAAGGTTCAGAAAGGTTCAATGTGCAATACAGAAACAAAACGACGAAAAGCAACTGACAGTAAAAAACAGATATAAGATAAACGGTTAAATTTAATGAAATATCTCGAAGAAAAACAAGGAAGAGAATAGAAAGAAATGAACGAACAAATATTGAAAAAGCAGTTAGATTTAATTAAATGCTTTGAGGAAACACAAAAAAATGAAAAGAAAGAAATACACGTACAAATATTGGAATTGAAAAAAATACATTTAGAGCAACAAAACCAGCCAGATAAAAAATGGATTTGGTAACGCAAGTTTTAGTGAATAAGGACAGCGGAGAAGAAACTAGCACGGTTTTTTCACAAAATGTGATCTGCTCAGCTATTGGTACATTTCACTATGCTCTCGAGGAAGACCTAACGTTTGATGCGTATTTCAGAAGATTTGACCTTTTTTAAAATTGATTGCAGTGCATGGACGGATCAAAAGAATGTCCGTTTATAGATGCGGAAGATAGGTATATCCAGACATAAATTTGTGGACAATATTTTACCAAGAAAAACCAATGAACTGTCGTTTGACGAGGCAGTCAAATTATTAATGGAATTATACTGTCCAAAAAAAGTATTTTCATAAAAGATGAACATGATATGGATCTTACACGTAACGAGAATCATAAGTATATGACTTTTGCGTCTATAGCAAATAAGCACCCTGACAATTATAAATTGTCGTCATTAACGTCGGACAATTTCAAATTCTTAATATTCATACAAGGTTTGATAGCCACAAAAGACGCCGATATAAGACGTCGTGCTCTAAATAAATTGGAATTAGAACCCGATTTTACGCTTCAAAAACTGGTTTAAGATCATCAGCGCTTCGTGGAAATGAAGCAAGATTCCCGAAACATAGAGGAAGCCCGTAGTGCACACATAAAAGAATACGCTTAAAAAATAAAGGACACCCGCCCGCCAGCAATTACCAAAGAAGAGATTAAAAAAAAACCTTCACAGAATTATCAGGATATACAACATTCTAGGACGCCTTGTAGCAAATGTGCAGCAGCACATGGATACAATGCATGTGGATACTAAAGGAAAACAACATGTGACCTATGCAAGCGAGCAGGGCAAAATGCGTCATATTGCAGAGCAAAAGTAGCAATAAACTGCAAGAATCGACTCTTTACCAACAGAGAACATAAGGAAGTATATTACAGTGAGAATCAGCAATAAAGAAGTAAAACTGTAGCTCGATTTAGGGTCGGATTTATCAATTATAAATTTTCACACGTGGAAGAGAATAGGAAAGCCCACGATGACAAAGACGAATAAAGTCGCAAGATAGGTAACTGGTGAAAAAAGATTTTGAGGTTGAGGTAGTTATTAATATGTCATTAAAAAGAACGAGAAAAAGCTAAACGTTTTCGTTCTAAGGAACGCAACGAACTTATTCGGGACCGATTGAATTCAGGAATTTGAATTATGGGACTCGCCAATGGGTGATTTTGTCACAAAGTTGAAAACCTAACGGCCGAAGCCGACAAGCTCAAAAAGGATCTCAAAATCTTTTTCAAGTGATTTCTCCAAAAAGCGTGGATGCTGCACAAAACGCCACGGAGCGTACCGTTCGTGTCTCGAAGAAAAAATTGAAGAAGAATTCGAAAGACTAGTTTCCACTGGGATTTTAACCCCCATTACAGCCCCACCGTATACGTGAAAACTATCTAAAGAGATTAGGGTATGCGCGGATTTTCGACCGGATTAAATGCAGCGCTCAAGGACTATCACTACCCCCTACCAAACCCAGAAGAAATATTCACTAAGTTAAATGGCGGAAAATATTTTTACAAAATAGACTTAAGCGAGGCGTACCTACAAATACTAGTAGAGGAAGATAGCTCGAAACGTGTGTGTATCTCAACGCACAAAGGACTTTATACATTTAATAGATTAGCATTTGGTAGCACCTGCAATTTTCCAACAGGTAATTGATACTTTTTTGAGCGGTTTGATTTCGCAATAGGCTACCTGGACGAGAGTTTTATGCGTATTCGAAACGTTGAACAACATAGCGATCATTTATTTCAAGTGTTTGACAGAATAAAAGATTATGGCCTCACATTGAAGCAAGCAAAATGCGAATTATTCTTGGAATGAATTAAATACGTGGACCATATCATAGATAAGGACGGGAAGAAACCTGGTCCAAACAGGTTCACAGCTATAAAAGACATGCGAGAACCTCATAATATAACTACATTGCAGAGTTCTTTAGGGCTCGCGAATTATTATCAAATGATCATAAAGGACATGCATGAATTGCGTGTACACTTAAAAAGGACAAAAAAAGGGACTGGACGCATATGTGCCAGGCAGCCTTTACGAAATTAAAAGATGTATTAACGTCAGATTTATCCCTGACTCATTTCAATCCGAAACAAGAGATTATTGGTGGAACTGACGCAAGTTCTTATGGGATCGAGACGTGCATTCTACACAAGATGCCTGATGGGTCCATTAAGCCGATCGCCCATGCGTCAAGAACTTTACTTCTTGCTGAAAAGAATTACTCCCAAATCGAAAAGGAAGCACTGAGGATAATATTTCGTGTTACAAAATTCCACCAATTTTTACACGGTCGTAAATTTAAATTATAACTGACCATAAGCACCTTATCACCATCTTTGGCTCTAAAATAGTCTGCCAACTTATGCAGCCAACAAACTGTAAAGATGCGGGACCATTCTACTGAATTACGATTTCAGTATGAAATTTCTTACATCTGCGAAGTTAAGTCACGCAGAGGATTGTCGCGATTAAACCCGAAATCAAGGGAACCGCTGGAATACACAGTAATAGCGTCACTACAAAGTAAAAAGAACTATACACAAATACTATGTAATACGATCAAGGAACTACCAGTTACTTTGGAAGATATAATAATGGAGGATTAAGAAGATAGTTTCATCAAAGAAACGGAACAAACAATTCAATCGGATGAATCAGCGGCGGAAGCTTATTCTATGTGCAATGAGGTACTGTTATACTGAGAAAGAGTAGTAAGTCCATCTACACTGCAAAAGAAAATTCTAGAGGATTTCCATACCGGGCAGCATGGGGCTACGCAAATAAAGAGCCTCGTGAAGTCCTACGTTTACTGGAAGAGTATGGACAATATACACGGTAAAGTCGTGTAAGGGCTGCGCATTGGCGGCAAAAGAGCCCACAATACAATTTAGCCCGTAGCCTAAAGCAGACCACCCATGGCAAAGAATACACGTAGATTATGAAGGCCTACTTGATGAAAACTATTATTCAATAGTGGGAGACAGTTTTTCAAATCGTCTGAAGCATTTCGATGTAAAAGTACATCGACGGATTTTACAAACAGTGCTCTTTGTGAATTGTTTGCTAGGTTTGGTGTGGATTATTGTCTAGTGTCAGACAATGGCACATAATTAACTTCAGCAGATTTTAAAAGCTATTGCGAGGATTTCCAGGATAACCACATAAAGACGCTAACCCATCATCCCTGATCGAACGGTCAGGCATAGAGTTTTCTAAAGACGCTGAAAAGAGCCCTGAAGAAGACTAAAAGAACACCCTCAGAAAAGGCGCTACAAGAGTTTTTATAAGTTTACCAAATTACGCCAAGTGAAAAGACTTCATCGAAGATGTCGCCGGCAGAGTTAATGTTCGCGAGGAAAAATAGACCGATCTTCGAAAAAACTTTTGCCAAATCAGGCGAAACCGACGAATACTATAGTTCCTAAAAAGAGGTATATACCTGGTGAAAAGTTATTTTTCCAGGTATCTACATGTAATAGTACGATGTGGGAACTAGGAAAGGTCCAGAAAAAGGATCGGGCGCATAGTCTACATTATCGAAGGTCCAATATTTACGCACAAGAAACATTTAAACCAAATTCCAAAACGTATAACAGATGACGAAAGACAACCTCCTGCTGAACAAGAAGTAATGGACCAGATATATGACATGTTTGACTTGGTAACACCACAAGCAACAAGACAATGCCGGTTCTCCAGGAAAAGGAAAATGACCGACTCGATAGAGATCAACCCCAGGGAAATGAGCTACACCATTATTCCAGTGGAATGAAAAAGCTCGGGAGGGGGTGTTGTGGGTACAGATCACCCCTATTAGAGAATCAAGTGGAATCAACCAGTCCTATGAATACCACTGGTTTCAGAGACTAAATGGAGGCATTCATACCATGTTCAACCGCATGCTACATAATATTAGAAAAGGAATAAACTACCTGAATAAAAGTCATAATAATGATAACCATCAAAAATACGTTTATAGGTATTCATACATATAAATACGTTTTCCACAATAATTAACCCAAACACCATTTTATAGGGAAAATAATACTACCAATACACCACATTTATTTACATCTTATTATAAGTCATATATACATTTTAAAACAACTACTTACCTGGCAAAAAGGACATATATATTATATAAACAAATAGATAAGTTAATAAGTAATGAAGCCAAATGCTAAAAACACAAAGAAGGATAAATAGTGACGAATAAAAATAAATTTATATATGAATATAGAAAATAAATAAATAAACAAATAAATAAAAAAAACACTTGTAATTAGGAAGTCACGACCAGTAAGGTAAGGACAACTATACAAACAATCTAGCATATATTTTGTAGCGGCGATAAGACTATAAAAGTATTTAAGATCAAAGCAAGAAAACTTGCCGCCAGACTAATAGAATTCTAACACCTCCCAACTGTCTATTGGCAGTTGGGAGGTGTTAGAATTCTATTAATCACATAAAACCGCGCTTTTTCCCCACAGTAATATTCTGAAAACTCGTAAACTAAAAACAAATGAATGAATAAAAACGAAAAAAAAAAAAAAAAAATAATAAATAAAAATAATACTTGTCCAAAGGAAATTAAAGCCGCAACTATTAAATATACAAGACCGTATAAATAACCTAATATATGGGGATGTTTTTATTGTGTCTATAAATAACCACCTATCTAAAAGAATCACCCAACACCTCATTCCCATTGACAGCTTAAGCTCGAGATACAGCATTCCCTCTTCTTATCACCACACCTAAAAAAAAGAAAAAAAACCCTACTGCTCAGGTTCACAAAGTATGCACCCAAATTTCCCTGGATTGTTGATCGCATCCAAATATTTTATAAAAACCGATGTAATCTTGACACCCCTTTCAATTTCTATAATTTTTGGTCTTATTAAGTGTTGCTCCTTAATTGGGATTCGAGTGAAACAGGTATGCACATATATAACTAATAATATTGGTATAAAAAACATACGCATATATATATATAAATACACGTGTGTGTGTATGTGTGTGTGTGTGTGTGTGTGTGCAGACGTATGCCGTTAACCTTATAAGTAAAATGAATTTTGCACCAATTCTATGTCAACATGCGAAAAGTCAAATCTTTATTTTATCCATTTACAATCAACGGCGAGATTCATTATACCAAATTGGTAATAATCCATTGCATTATAGAAAATATCTCACATTGATGGCTTCAGTTTAATGTTATTAATCTTGTTATGTAGTGTTCAGTATCTTAAATTAAATACTAAGTGCTTCATGTGTGTCTCTATTCTCAAAATTTGCGCACATCTTCAAAATTCATGATTATAAATGGAAACTCAGAATCATTATATTTAGCGGTAAGATTCTACACTTACACTAATGATTGCACATTTTGCAGAATTTATTACTTCGTGTCGAAAAGCTACTGTGATAATTTCACAGAAAAGTGTCTATCACGTAGCACCAAATTAAATCAAAATAAATATTTCCAATATTTCAACACTTACGCATATCAGCTCCGTTCTAAAATGAATTATAATGTCTTTATTAGTCTATGTGAATGATATACTTATCAGTATATACAAATACAAACATAACTTTATATATGTATTCATTCATATATATAAATTTATTAAACTGTATATATATATATATATATATATATATATATATATATATATAATGTTAAATGAAGAAATGAGAAATAAAATGTAGATTTATTTATTAATCAGAATAATAAGGAAATGTTTAGGGGAAAATTAAGAAAAACAGTTTAGGCAATGGCCTTGCTAAGATTAATTCTTTTTATCAGAAGGGATGAGACAGAATGATAAAAAATGCAAATACAGAAAGAACTGGCTTAAAGACAAATAAGTGAAATAAGAATGAACGATTAAGATAATACGGTAAAAATGATTAAAAATAAGTACAACATGCAAAGGATATATCGGAAGTATATATGTAGATAATGGTGCAAACAATTATAGGGCACAAGAAAATAATTAAGATCATTGACAAATAGCTAATCTTCTATATAAATAAAACAGTAGACGTACGTGTGTGTGTAAATATCTAACGGGTAAACAATTAAACTATTGGTCACATAGCACTAGAATTCTCAGGAAATAATATTCATGCATGAAGGGTGGTTTATAGCGAATAATATATTTGCTTACATGCATGTATATCGCATCCAGACATCGGCTAATTTACATGTAAAATGTGCATTAAACATTAGCCGACATTATGTTTTGTATGCGCACGCGCGTACTTTCGTTTTTTTTTTTTTTTCTCAGGCTTGAACGCTCGGTTCTTTTTAATTTCAATTCTAACGAAAACATACGTACATTTTATTCGCGGTTTGATATTTGTAAATATGAAAACACACCTATAAATCTTTTTTACGATCTCATATTTACTTAATTTCATACATTATTTTAAGACGGAGGAGAGGGATGACACACGGAATACGGACAGTGCTGAAATAATAACGTTATTATTAGAAAGCCATTCTTAATAGGAGGAGGAGAAGGTATTATTTAAATTATTACGTATTTTCACGTAACAATTTATTAGTCGCGTGCAAGCGACTCTATAAGTCACTCCGGCGGTTGGTTAGTCGGTCTGTCGGTTTGTCCGTAACACTTTTGTGGTTGGCCTTTTTGGTTAAGATCAAAGGTTTGTTGTTAACAGATGCTGTTCGTAACGTTTTAAGCTTTTCTTTTCCTTTTGGCCAATAGCAAAGTGTAGTAGCTGTTCCGGCAGATACTGCGAGCAAAAACCATATGTGGGGCAGTCCCACATATCAGACCTTGGTCAATGTAGGGGAAACCCTTCACAGCAATTGTCACTATCCAGCTCCCCTACTCACCAGGGAGTTGATCCCCATTTCCCCTTCACTCCTCAGATTAAAAATCGGTCTTGTGCCTAATTTAATCGGTGGGAGAGCAAATAAATACCCCTTGGCCAAGATCAAAGTGTAGTATTTGTTCTTACTACATGCTCTACTTATGTTTGTAATTGTGTGATATAAAGTTGAGGATACATTTTCTGTATTAATTTAATGTAAAATGATCACCCACTTTACAACCAGTTAGACTCAAAGCCATTCAAGTCATTCTCCAGATCATTGAAGTTGTTTTTGAAGGATTCCAGTTATTTTTTAAGCATTCAAGTCATTCTTAAGGTCATTCAATTCATCTTTAAGTTCATTAACGTCATTCTAAGTCATTTAATTTTTATTTAGTTAAGTCATTTCAGCCCATTTTTCGGTCATTTTCGTTTATCTTTAAGAATTTCATGCCAATCTTGCATTCACGCATGCATTCATTACACGAGAGCACGCGACTAATTGCTATCGGCCTTGTTAAATAAGAAACTGACATGTATTATCTATTTTTGTGTTGTATTAGGTAACATTAAGATCTGTTCCTCAATCCAATTTCTTGATCAGTTTATTGTAAAGAAAGCGTTGCCTAATCACTAATTGTATTTCGAAATATTTATTTTGTGAGTAGAATGAATTTTAAATAAGATGCTTCTACAGTGTAGTACGCATATTAAAAAATACAAACAATTTATAATGAAATCACCTGTTTCGAAAAACTGCGGAGTCATTTTCCGGAAATGACGCCATGTGTGGATGTTGGGGGGGGCAAGCACGATTATGTTGCTTTTAAAAATACTCTTGAGACTGCCAGGGATTACTAAACCTTCTTTTTTAGGTGAGGTTTTGGTGTGGTGAATTAGTGCATGTTCATTCTCCCAAGCATTACCACCACTTTTTCTGTTTATGGAGAGGGGGCCAGTAGTTGATTTCGCTGAAATGCTGCGTCCGAACAGATACTAAACTTTGATCTTAGCCAAAAGGCTAAGTAAGCGTAATATAGTTTTCTACCAGTCATTACCTCCCCCCCCCAAAAAAATACAAAATAACCGACACAGCATATATTTTAATAGGTGGGGAGGGGAATATGGAGTAATTAAGTGATCTTAAAATACTTTATTTCATATATATTTTTAAAAGAAGTGGGAATACAGAGTTAGGCTCGGAAACGGCTGAAGCAATTTACGATCTCAAAATTACTATATCTAATTTTAAAAGCTGAAACAGTCTACGATTTAGACCTTACATTATTTCATGTATGTTTTTAAAATAGTGAGGTGGGGGATTTGAAATCAGTCCAGGAAATGGCCGAAATCGTTTGCAAGTTGAACATTACTATATTTCATTCATATTTTTTAACAGTGGGGTGGGGTTTACAGTCAGTTCCAGAAATGGCTGGAAAATTTTACGTGTTGGACATTAATTTATTTAGTGTATATTTATAACAGTGTGGTGGGAGATAAAAAGTCAGTGCCGGAAATGGTTGAAACAGTGTACGATTAAAGCATTACTTTATTTGATGTGTATTTTTAACAGACATTATTACGACACTGTGGGTTAAAATTATGAAAAATGATTGTCTAAATTAGTAACATATCCAATAATTATGAAAAATGATGAAATGTGAGGTAATTAATTGGTGTATTTTATAATGAGATAATTAGCCCAGACAATACATCACAGTTATTATTTTCGTAAGGGGGGTCTAAATGTGGGTTAAAATTATAAAAAAAACGATTGCCGAAATTAGTAACATATCAAAGAATTATGAAAAATGACGAAATGTGAGTTAATTTTTTGGTATTTTTTAATGAAATAATCGACACAGACACTATATCAAAGTTATTATATTCGTAAGGGGAGGGGGCTAAATGTGGGTTAAAATTATTTAAAAAAACGATTGTCGAAATTAGTTACACATTCAAGAATTATGAGATATGATGAAATGTGAATTAATCGATTGGTGTATTTGTAATGAAATAATATAGCCAGAAAAAATATCAGAGTTATTATTTTCGCAATGGTGGGGCATTATGTTCGTTACAATTATAGAAACTGATTATCGAAATTAGTAACATATCCCAGAATTATGAAAAATGATGAAATGTAAATTAATTGATTGGTAAATTTTTAATGAAATAATCGACCAAGACAATATATAAAAGTTATTATTTTCGTAAGGAGGGTTGCGACAATGTGGGTTACTATTATGAAAAATGTTTGTCGAAATTAGTTACATATCCAAGAATCATGAAAAATGAAGAAATGTCAATAACTCGGTTGGTGTGTTTTTAATGAAATAATTCACTCAGACAATATATCAAAGTTATTATTTTTAGTAAGAGAGGGGGTGATAATGTTCGTTAAATTATGAAAAAAAACGATTGCCGAAATTAGTAACATATCAAGAAATTATAAAAAATCATAAAATGTTAATTTATTGATTGGTGCGTTTTTAATAAAATAATATATCAAAGTTATTTTTTCGTAAAGGTTAAAGCGCTAATGTATGTTACAATTATAAAAAAAGAATAATTACCGAAATTAGTAATATATCCAAGAATTATGAAAAATTGTGAAATTTGAGTTAATTGATTTGTGTGTTAGTAATGAAATAATCTGTCTAGACAATATAACAAAGTTGTGATTTTCGTAAGGAATGGCAAGAATGGCTAGACAATATATCAAAGTTATTATTATAGTAAGGGAAGGCGATAACGTCAGACAATATATCAAAATTTATTATTATTATTATTATAAGGGAGGGGCAATAATGTGTAGCTAAAGTTATAAAAACTCATTGTCGAAATTAGTAACATATGTGAGGTAATTAATTGGTGTGTTTTATAATGAGAATATTAGCCCAGACAATACATCACAGTTATTATTTTCGTAAGGGGGGTCTAAATGTGGGTTAAAATCATAAAAAATAAAACGATTGCCGAAATTAGTAACATATCCAAGAATTATGAAAAATGATGAAATGTGAGTTAATTGATTGGTCGTTTTGTAATGAAATAATCATCCCAGACAATATATCAAAGTTATTATTTTAGTAAGGGGTATGCGATAACGTGGATTACAATTATCAGAAATGATTTTTGAAATTAGAAACATATCCAAGAATTATGAAAAAAAATCAATTAGTTTGTTTGTAATTAAATAAACAACCAAGATAATATATCAAGGTTATTATTTTCGTAAGCGGGCATGAAATGGGTTACAATTATTAAAAAAAATGATTGTCGAAATAAGTAACATATCTAAGAATTATGAAAAAATGATGAAATGTAAGTTGATTGATTGGTGCCTTTGTAATGAATTACTTGGCCCAGACTATACATTAAAGTTATTATTTTCGTAAGGGTGGTGCGACAATGTCGATTAAAATTACGAAAAATGATTGTTAAACTTAGTAACATATCCAAGTAATGAAAGAAATGATGAAATGTGAGTTAATTGATTGGCGTGTTTGCAATGAAATAATCAACCCAGACAATACACCAATGTTATTATTTTTCGTAAGAGAATGGCGATCATGTGGGTTAAAATAAATAAAAATTACTGTCGAAATTAGTAACATATCCAAGAATTCACAAAAATAATGCAATATGAGTTAATTGAACGATCTGTTTCTAATGAAATAATAAGCCCAGAAAATTTATCAGTTTCTGTAGATGATCAGCAATATTTTTCTGAATGTTCAATGTTAACGTCTGGGAACGACGTCACAGTTGTAATGGTGAGTAGAATGACACATGATTATGTTGCTTTTTTACGTACTTTGGAGTTTTCTATGAATTAACAAACCTTAACTTTTGGGTGGGGCTGGAGAAAATAATGTCCATTTTGGGGTGTTGCAATGTCCCACAATGTCATATTCCAAAAATATGGAATAACTATGGAATCATATTCCGGAAATTACATCGTTTCTCTTACTAATTAGTTGTTGGCGGTTGTGGCAGTAAGGTGGGGGAGCTATGTTTATATTGAAAATTGTGGTGAAGTAAAAATTGCCTAGTGACCATTCGCATCAATGCATTTATGTAATTATTCAGAAAACCTGCTGAGTTATGGTCAAGCAATGATATCATTTCACTTAAAATGATGCTGACAGAAGTAGGGAGGGAAAGAACACAGTAATGTGGAATTTTTAGTGAAACAAGGGTTGCCTAATCAAAAGCTTCTCAACATATTTATTTATTTGTTTGTAAAGCTGACTGAGTAATCTTCTTAAAATGACGTTTTTTTACAAAAAAAAATAATTGTCGGTAGTGGGGAAAAATCAAACAGAGTAATGCAGAATTTGATAATGAAGCAAGGTTTGTCTAACCACTTAACTTTGTCAATGTATTTATGCATTAATTTTAAAATCCTGCTAAGACATCTTCCAAAAATGGCAATTTTTCTTGCAATAATAGTGCCGATAGTGAAGGAGGAAAGAAAGCCAGTAATGTTTAAGTTTATGATGAAGCAAGTGTTGCGAACTCCTTAACCAACATAATGTATTTATGTATTAATTTGGAAATCCTAATGATACATCTTCTAAAAATGATTTCAATTTTCTTAAATTCATGGTAAGCTAAGTGGAAAGAGAAATTATTTAATATATGTTGTACAATACCTGTTGAGAGTATGTTAAATGGTTTCATCATCATCATCATCATCATCATCATCATCATCATCATCATCATCATCATCATCATTATCATGACGGGCTCCTTGCCCGAACCAATGTAACTCTTCCTCTTCAGAGTTTCCTGTCTTCCATCAGTTGCCTCAGATCTTCAGGTTCACAGTTGGCGTCGTGTCCTATTTGTTTGATGTACGTGGATCTAAGTCGTCCTCTGGTCCATTAAGGGTGAAGCCTAACATGTTGTGTATATCAACAGAGGCGCGAAGTACAAAGTCAAGAAGACAATGAAAAGAAAATGGGCAAGAGTATCTCCTTATAGAACCCCAGTGCGGATGTCGAAAAATTCATTGTCCCCATCTGGGGACCTGACCATTGCTCGAGCGTGCTCATATAGCATTAATGACTTCATTTGGAATGCCATATGCTTTTAATATGCTGGCCATTTTCCCTCTATGTACAGAATCGAATGCTGTGGGGAAATCCTCAAAGATCATGACTGCCTAATTGTTTTTTGCTTTGACTCCTTCAATCAGTCTCCTAACAGCAAATATTTGACTAGTAGTAGAGCGATTCTTTCTAAATCCATTTTGGTTCTTCCTGAGCACTTCTTCGATCTTTGGTTGGATACAGTTGAGAAGCATGGCATTGTAGATTTTTGCTGCAATTGGAGTGAGTGCTATTCTTCTGTAGTTGCTTGGTATGCTTAGGTCACCTTTCTTGGGGAAGGGAAGTATGCATCCTTCCCTCCATATATTAATTTATTTTGATTATATAAAGAGTTGCATGAATTAAGAAGTATGTCATTGAAACCACCTGTCCTCCATACTTCAGGAGGTATGTTATCTAAGCCTGCAGCTTTACGATTCTTGGTTTTCTTTAGTACAGTTAGAAGTTCCTCCATTGTAAAATCACCCTTCTCAATATTGAATTCCTGTACAACAATCGGATGAATTGGTTGGTCTGTTACTTCTGGTTTGTTTTCGAGTAGCTTTTCAAACTGTGCTTTCCATGTAAAAAATGCATTTTCCGGAGTGTTTGTCTTTAACTTAACTTTGACAGGTCGTTTGCGCCCAGATATCTCATTTACTACTTGCCAAGCCAGATAGGATTGTTAGTTATCTTCTGCATTCTGGATTCGATCTATTTGTTCTTGAACATACTTCTGTTCTGATAGGTACATCGTACTAAGCTCTTGAAGCGCCTGCTTCCTTAATTTTGTATTTTGTCGAGTGGGGAATTTATGTTTCTTTTTGATTATGCTTTTAAACTTTTCTCGTTTTAATATTATTTTATCATTTTCCACGGTACCTTTCGCTTTACCTTGGGCTTCCGACCTATACACTTCCTTGCTGGTTCTTGGTGCGATCTAACGAAGTTTTAATAGGTGGTATTGGCAGTTGGTTCCGGCTCTTGTGCTTGTAAAGCATGAAATCTGTTTCGCAGTTCGAAGATGAATCTCTGTTTGATCTGATTGTCATGTGACAACGTTGACCAGTTGTCGGGCTGTCTAAATGATTTTTTTAGTTTTGTTCGCTCGTAGGCTTCACTTCAACTTAGAGGTTACAATCTTATGATCAGTAGACACACCATAGAAAATGCTATAAGCTTCACAGTTATGGCAGCTATTGATCCACTTCTTATCCATAAAAAGATAGTCACGTTGTGCCCTGTCTCTATTTGGAGATTGATGGGTCCAGAGCTTACCGGGTCTTTTCTGAAAACGGGTATTTATGCATTGTAGGTTGTTTTCAAGGAGAAAAGTTAATAAACACTCTCCATTTCGGTTTGTTCTATCATGGAAAGATAATGTAAGCTTGTTGTCTTCCCGTCCTATATGTTCAGTCATGTCACCTCCGATAACCAATAAATTATATTTGGGGATTGAGCGCACTATTGCTGACAGTTCATTGTAGAAATTCAGGATCTCTTGCTTGTCACTGACGTTGGTAGGGATGTAGCAACAAATAACAGTAGTAGCAGGATTACCACTGAAGGTAACAAGAATTATCCTCTGTGATATCTTCTAGGCACTTTTCAATGATTTCAATGTTCGGGGGCTAAGCAGAAGTCCTACTCACTTAATGGTACTACGCACAATATCGATATAATAATCTCATGTGAGTAAAGGATTTTTTTCATTAATTTGAGAAGACTTCGAGGAGCATGTCGGTCCAATTGATAAAAAGTAAAAGCAAACAAAACAAAACAAAAAAATATTTTCAAATTTAGTTGGACGTCGATTGCGTCTTGTCGGTTGACCAGAATAATCTCATGTGAGTAAAGGATTTTTTTTTTCATTAATTTGAACAGACTGCGAGGAGCATATCGGTCCAATTGATAAAAACTAAAAGAAAAGCAAAACAAAAATAAATTCAAATTTGGTTGGACGTCGATTGCGTCTTGTCAGTTGACCAGTGTAGTCTCATGTGAGTAAGAGTTTTTTTTTTCGTTAATTTGAGAGGACCGCGAGGAGTGTGGTGGTCAACTTTATAAAACCTAAAAGCAAAACAAAAGAAAGAAAAAAATCAAATTTAGTTGGACGTCGATTGCGTCTTGTTGGTTAACCAGAGTAGTCTTATTTGAGTAAAGGATTTTTTCATTAATTTGAGAGGACTGTGAGGAGCAATTCGGTCCAATTGATAAAAACTAAAAGCAAAACAAATATATATATATATATATATATATATATATATATATATTATGTAATGTGATTTATAATTTAAAAATTTAAAAAAAAATTTTAATTTAAAAATCAAATTTTAATTAAATTAAAAATCAGTTTCATAAGAAGGAACAACAACAAAGTCAATTATCTGTACGATCGTTTCGGAAATCCGTGCTTTTTATTTGTGGTATACATGAAGTCACGTAGAACAATTATACATAGTTTTTTTGGTAAGCACGGTCTCCTCATCAGCAAATTTAGGAGGATTTCTATTGAATTGAAAGGACACCAAAAATAAACCTAGCATTAAAGTAAGGCAGATGAATCTGAAAAATTGAAATAAAAATTTGGATTTAAAATTTATAAGAAAATTAGTATAGGTTAGAGATAGAAATGAGTAGAAAAAATATATATATTTTTTTGAATTTACATAATAAATTTGATTTAAAAATATATAGAGATATTTACCTTTTAGTTTTTCTTTTTTTGAAATCAGGAACTGTGTTTAAAGTAGTCATTTAGATGTTTGTTATAGCTTTTTATTTTATTGAATGATGAATTTTAAAAGGGCGACGCTCGTGCAGTAAATTGTTTCCGTTAGCGTATTTTGATTTAAAGACGCTACAATTAATATATATAGAGAGAGAATATTTATTTTGCAAGTTTTTAAGGGGAGATAATTGTCATGTGTTATTGGCTTTATTTATTATTTGATTTACGAGTCTAAGGGCGGTAATTGGTCTAACTTAATTTATTTAAAAAAAAATGTAATCTATTTTTACTAATGAGTAATTTTTAATGATTTAAGGTGGTTTATATTTATTAAATTTAAACCAACGTTTATGATTACATGAGAGAAGCTTGTGTCTTGAATTTACTAGTTTGGTTGTGCTTTTTATATCTTCGTATTTTAAAATTTTTAGGGTTTCTTTTGTACATAGTGTACAAAATTTATCTCCTGGTTTATATGATTTGGAAGTCTCAATTATTTGCCATTTTTAGTTGAAAGAAATATTGCTATTATTTAGTTGCCAAATATAGTTGGATAGAGTAGTTTGGTTTGATAGAGAGTTATTTTTAAAAGAATGTTTGTGCGTTGAAATTCTATGTTTTATTGGGCCAGATGTGGAACCAATATATATTACCTCTTGATTATTATTATTATTTTCCGTTAGGTCTATTGTTGGATTATAATGTGGTGGGTTATTAGTAATTGATCGGTAGATTGATTTAAGTTGGTGTTATTATTTAATCTGGTAGTTGAGTTATGGCTGTTAATAGGTTCTTGTAGATTTGGAGTTTTTGATACTGTGCAGCTATAGATAACATTTGTTAATTTTACATGAGCCTTGTAGGGGACATTTATTTTTTCTTCTACAGTTACAGTCCGATGTATTTTGTATAGTTGTATTTTGTAGTTTATTAATTTTCTTATTATTAGAGCTAATTATTTTCTGATGAAGATTAGGCATAGTAGAGTAAGATACTTTAATTGTGTTCTTATTGAAAATCTTATTATATCTATGGGGGGCTTTAAAGTTTTTATCTAATATTTAAAAAAATTCTCTAGCTATGTTTGTTTCTAGGTTTTTGGAATACGGGGGGTTGAACCATAGGATCTCCTTGTGTCTATTCTTACGTTTGCGGGGTTTAGTTTGTTGTTTATTTGTATCATTATCTAATATTTGTAGTTTGGTTTTATCTTTTTTTGTCTCTTGGTTATTTTTCTTAACTCGTATACGGGAAGACATTGCCATATCATATGTTATAACGCTCTTAATAGGTTTATTTTTAATGCAGTTTATGTTTCTATCATTTTCATTTATGAATTTAATTTGTGAACTATATCCAGAGTTTTTAAGGGCTTCATTATAGTATTTTTCATTTTTGGGAAATATTGATTTAGTAGAAGACAGTCTAGAAATTCTTAGAGCGATATTGGGAACTATTGATTTTAATATTGATTTAGGGTGGTTTGATTGATTGTGGACATATAGGAGTGATTGGTTAGGTTTATGGTATGGTTCAAAGGTAGAATTTTCAAGATTTAAGGTTATGTCTAAGAAATTAACAATTTTTTTATTAGGGTAAATTTTTATACTAAGTCCATAATTTTTAAATAATTTATGTAGAGCTTTAATTGCTTTTTCATAATTTTTATTAGTAGAATTCGTTATGAAAAGTGCATCATCTCTATATAGCCCTCCTTCAAGTTTGAATTGTTTATGGAGTATACAATGTATTTCATTTAAAAGGGAAAAGGCCAACTAGATCAGGACATTTAACTATCGAACTTATTATATATCTAAATTACAACGAGCATTTCCTGTATTTTAATTAAACTAGTAATTTCACTATTACATTAAAATACACTTAGCTCTTTAGACTATTATTCTAATCTCCTTTAAGTTTATATATATATATATATATATATATATATATATATATATATATATTCAAATTTACTTGGACGTCGATTGCGTTATATCAGTTAAATAGAATAATCTTATGTGACTAAATGATTTTATTTTATTTTTTAATTTTTATTTATTTATTGTTTATTTTATTTTATTTATTTATTGATTTATTTTATTCATTACTTCAAAAAATGCTGTAAAGGGCATACCGATCCTGGAGATGAAAAGTATTTACATCATAGCTCGTGCGGAAGTTACAACAGTATAGGATTACTTCAACAGACTATACCGTCTGATGAAAGAAACACTCACATCAGACTTTAATCGTGGCAGAATGAGGATGTAGTCTACGGTAATCATGTAGGACCACTCATAATGGGAGACTTATGTGGAAGCTGAACTGGTAAATGGGCTCTGATAACGTCATGGGGAGCAGCATGACAGTTATGCGCCTTGGCAGAAGAACTAAAGAATGGCAGGGCACAAAAGACGCTGAGCGGAAGAATCATTAAGAGATCAATGATCAGGTTCAACTAGTCTAATTGAGAACTTACTGCGATTCGCCTGTAGACGTAGCTCATATAGGTGATATTATACGAGCTATCGAAAGATTAAATATGACTATAAAGCAAACCAGAATTCCATACCGCATCGACTGCCACATGGGTAACCAAGGGTCGCTAATTGGTGTGCCGCCAATGACCACAGCTATCGACAAGTTTACTACAGCACCAAAACCTAAGCTAGCAAAATGTAGACATACCATCAAAATATCCACCTTTAATGTACGGACACTCAACCCACATCTCAAATATCAGAACTTGTTGTTTCATCCAATATTGTTTCGTATATGTATATAAATTACCCGTCCGAGGGTAAGTAAGCATATTTTAAATATGTGTTGTAAATTACCCGTCATAAAAGGGTCAAATAATTTCATATATATTTTGAAAATTACCTGCCCTAGGGAAGGTACAATTATTTCATATGTGTAATAGCCGTGCGAGGGTAGGTAAAGTGTTCTTTTGTTCGAAATAGCAAATGATACATACACATTACAAATTCTTCTCTCCAGAGAATAACAATTATATTCAAAATCAACTTCAATTTTCTCATTGTTTATATGGTCCCGAGCAATGTCGGGTAGCCCAGCTAGCAAAAAAAAAATGACACTTAGGAATAGGGAAAAAAGAAAAGAAGTTAGAGAAAGAATGGGAGAAAGTAGAGGCAGTAAATAGTTAGTAGAGAAAAATATATTAGACTAAACGTAAAACAATTGTAAAGTGAAGGAAAATGAAGTTCAGAAATATTGAAAGAAAGTGTTCAAATCAATTTCCCCCAAAAAATATATAATGTAAAATAAATATAAAGTGAGATAAAATGATACAAATTAAAGTACAGATTTCTGGAGCGTATATATATATATATATATATATATATATATATATATATATATATATATATATATATATATATATATATATATATGTGTGTATATACATTTATTTATAAATATAAATTATTTATTATTTATTTTTATGTACGTATGTGCCTACATGTGTATGAGTGTGGGTGTGTGTGTGTGCATATATACATATATGTACATTTGTATGTGTAGTGTGTATGTATGTGTGTGTGATTGTGTGTGCGCGTGTGTGCGCGCGTATATATAAAAAAGAAGGTCATTAAACACATAAAAAATGGACCAAAAAAACCCTCCCCTCCAAACTGTGATTGGACCCCACAACACGGTGACTATTGGCGACAAAAGTCTGAGACTGATATTTCTCTGGAAAACACCCTCAGAATCATTAGATGTAAAATGCTCTCCGGAATAACCCTTCACTTAAAAAGATTTATATAAAAATATATCTGGAGAGTGATGTACAAAGCTTGAAACGCGTTATAAAAATAATTTTAAATAAAAAATGATAAAAGGCTGAAAAACCCAAAATTGTTGATGGCGACACTCTTTTAAGTATACATTTTTTCTCTCGTTGGAACAATACAGCCATCATTTTAAATATATATATATATATATATATATATATATATATATATATATATATATATATATATATGTGGGGGGGTGTATGTATGTGTGTGTGTTTTATGTTGCCGTTACATACAAACAAGAGGAAATAAATAAATAACATATTTATCTTTGTTAAAAAAAACTTTATATTACCGTGGGTTTCCCGTCTCAACACCTCGTACAAGTCTCTAGCCGTCGTCTATCCCTTTTTTTCTTCTTTCATTGAGCAAATGCCGGCCCTATATATAAGGTATTCATGAACCATTTTTCTGTCAGTGAAATAATTTCTTACTTATAAATACATTCTTATTAACGTTTTTAAACTGGGATACAAACTCTTTAATAGAATTATATCAAGCTGTCAACCATAGCGAACTATAATCTCCGTTTGTTGTTCAAATAAACACAATGTGGCCAGATTTCCGAACTTTTTTTTACCGTGTTTTGTTTTTAGAGATAGGTTGAATATAAAATGACGGAATCAAATGCTACTCTATGATGCGGTTCGAATCTTTAGGCCGGCATACTCACTTCCCACAGTGGTAATCATAAAACACTTACATTTGTAAATAAAATAATGAATATCAATTTATTTATGTAATGTATATATATATATATATATATATATATATATATATATATATATATTATAATTATGAAAGTCAAATGACCTTGTAACGAGTGCTGTAATCCAACATCGGGTTTACAACTTTCGTTTGCGCATGCGTACATAAACACATAATAAACTCGACCACAAAAGGTATTGTTTTACTGTGCACTTTTTCAGCGTCCCAATTGATTTTTTTCGCTTTTAAATCATGCAAATAAACAATTGTTAATACTTTCTTCATTTTTACATCGTTCATTTCCGTATTATGTTTAAGTTATTTTAACGCAATTTTCTTACATATAAATTTATTTTCACCAGTTGACAACCATAAGAGCATTTTACAGCGGCGAATTATCCACCGCCTGCATTTTTATTATATTTTATTCTCCATTTTGAATACACGTTCCTTAAAAAAATTATACATTTTCTTCTACACTACCAACATGAATAAAAAAAAACACAAACTATTTCTTTTAATTTGCGTTACAAATGTATAACCACCGCGTCAATAAAACGTATTGTTTTGCTGCGAACATTTTCAGCGTCCCAAATGTTTTTTCGCGTATAAATTAAAAGATATATAAAAATTTGAATTTAACTTTAAGTATTATGGTATCTGTTCAGGGCGCATTTACCTATGAGTATGGCAAGTCACTTATAACTCAATGGCGGTAAGTTTTTTTTTTCAAAACTAAACAATTATAAACAGCACGACTCTTTAAAATCTATGTATGTTCTTTTTTATTTTAATATACTTTCATAGTTTCTGTTATGTCACAAAAACTATTTTTACGTCATAAGTGTCACGCTCATATATATATACATATATATATATATATATATATATATATATATATATATATATATATATAAAGCTGAATGTCTGTGTGTGTATGTCTGTGTGTGTGTCTGGTCAAGAATAGGCTCCTATATGGTTGACTATTTAAAAAAAATGATTACATATAATGATAGAAGATATATCGAGACAGAGGAATGGGTATGTTTGATCTGGCAGAACGGTGATTCATTAAAATTGTTGGGTCTGCGTTCGCGCCTGGTACACAAAGTATGGAAATAAAAAATGTTAAAATTTAAAAAATACGTTTACAAGTGTTTTTGATATAGATATACATAATAATACTTTGATAAGTATGATTTAACAAATAGGGATGATATAATAAAATTGTGGACTCTGTGTTCGTGCCTGGCCTCCATAGAATAGAAATAGGCACACACATTAATAAAGACTTTTCATATCTATCAGCGTAAGTATACTTTGATAATTATGCTTCAGTTTGAAGAAATATGGTAGAATAAAATTATGGGGTGTTCGTTCGCGCCTGACCTCCATAGAATGGAAATATATCACAAAGTTTAACAAGGTTCTTTAATATAGATCCCCAGAATATTGTGATAAGTGTTTCAGTGTGAACAGGTACGGTATAATTAATTATGGGGTTTATCTATTTTATTTTTACTTTCATCATATTATACTTTGGTTTTGATACCCCCAAATTCGAAGCTATCTCTTTACTACCCTTCATTTTCGTAACCTATCAAACTTTCATAAATCAGAGTCAATTTCCTGTAGGCTGTTTTCGAACTCAGTAAACGACGGGTACTTTTGCTAGTATATATATATATATATATATATATATATATATATATATATATATATATATATGCACACATATATATATATATATATATGTATATACACATATATATATATATATAGATAGATAGATAGATATATAATAGTTTTTTTTATGGGCAACTGGCAAATTCTTGCCGTCCAATAGGGCGTCCCCTGCTTCATTTCAAAGATAAACTAAAAGACAACCTGAAACGTTGTGGAATTTCTCTGAGTTCCGGGGAGAGTGCAGCTGGGTATCGCAGAGAATGGGGGAAGATGTGTTTCCTGGGAACCAAAGTATTTGAACATAACCGCCTTTGTCATTGGGACGTCCTTCGTGCCAATATAAGGGAAAACACAAGAAAAACCACCTAAAAATGAATATGTATGCTACTGTGGTTTCAGAGCATGCAGCAAAGCAGGGTTATCTGTTCATTCGAGAAGGCACCGTTGACCGACGAGCATATGAAAGTTCACCATCTGCGGAGGAGTGTGCCAGATGTCTACAGGATCGCAATTATACATGTGGTATCACAGATCTTTGGAGCTGCTGAAGATTGCGCACTGAATCCTCATTCATCGTCTTCGATGAGAGAATCCGCCATAATAGTTGAATGAATTAAGATAGTGCACGTTCTTTGACATCGTCACATAGAATAAACATAATGTTACATTTTTTAAAAGTTTACTTATAACTTTTACGTTCTCTGAAGATTGATCAGTGCGTGATATCATTGGAAAGGTCTCTTTAAAATATATGTAATTTATTTAAATACTATAAAAACAAGGATGAATTTACAGGCGCATCTCCTTTTGTCGGGGGATAAATATGTAGGGAGAATAATAAGAGATGCATGATTAGTAAACAACTTAAGATAAGACAAATGTGATCACACCATCTATGATGGTCCTAATAGCCCAAGATAGGGGGAGAATAAGAGACAAATGCAGCTTTTATTTAGATGAGCGCGCCATAAATACTAGCGAATGACTTTGCTGGTTAAAAACGGTTTCATCTTCGATGCAAAATATATCAAGACAAAAAAAAAAACAATTTAGGAGCATTACTTATTTTTTAGGGGTGGGATTCTTGTGTGGTATCGGGCCGTGTTTTCTCTTCGAATTACCTTGAGATCAAAGCCGAGATTTGGCGTGTGTAGGAATTCGGATAATAGAAATGTTTTGTTGCTGTCGGGGTAATCACCTCATAAATATGCATAGATCATGTGACCAAATAGCCAATGAAGGTGAATCAGAGTATGGCGTAATAAACACGTTTAGTTTGATGAGACAACCAGATAAGACTAACCTTACCACTGCCTTCTTTTAAAAGGGTCACAGAGCAGGTTAGATCAACTTGTTGTCGTCAGTTGGGGGTTTGCAGTTATAGTCCACCAACACCTCACGCAGAAATACCCCCCCATTAACTTACCAAGTGATAAAGAGATAAGATAATCAGTTGAAAAAAAAAATTAAAACCGCGTTGGAATTACTATCGATTAGAGTGTCGGTTAAAAAAATATAGCGTATATTTTTTTTATTTAATTTTTCTCCTCTGATAATTGTACATAAATAACATTGTCTTTGTAATCAGAATTATTTTAATAATAAATCCGTATAATGAAACCAAAACTTGTGTCAGGATCGAATATTCGTCGCTTGTTAACTTGTGAATTAACTGCAGATAAATGATACTAAATTGAGGTAATCTTCAGCGAACAGTCATTAAGATGCCCGGTATCAGACCCGTAACATATAGACACATTGAGCTTTTTCTTTTGATTTTTTTTCTTTTTCTCCCCCAACAACCCCTATTGGGACAAGTTCTGCAGAAAGCTATATATATATATATATATATATATATATATATATATATATATATATATATATATATATATATATAGGCAAGTTTTTTTTTTGGCAGACGGTTACAATAATTCTCGTGAAGTCTTTCCAAAGTTTTGGAAAGAAATGAACGAATACTATGGATTTTTGGTGTATTTACCTTCTTTCATTTTGAATAATTTTGCTTCATTTCGTGAGCAAGAGCGGGACCTTAATGGTTCTTACATATCTCTTACCTTTAATATACTTGTCTAAAAGCATAGGTGAAATAACATACCCATTTATACATATTTATTACAATAGAAATGTGAGCATGAAAAGTAATGCGGTTAAGCTTAAACACGGAAAAGTAAACGACTAGTTTTTAAAAATGGGACGTAAAAGGACAAGATATTCGAGTAAAAATATAATAAATTTATAACTTAAAATATTGCAGCATAAAGAATTGATTATGATGTTATGAGTTCAATTTAAAAAAAAATAATGCTGCAATATTTTAAGTTATAAATTTATTATACTTTTTACTAGAATATCTTGTCCTTTTCTTTTCCAGTTTTAACAAATATTCTTGTATTTTTCCATGTTTAAGCTTACCCATATAACTTTTCATAATCGCATTTTTCTATTGTAATCAATTTCTCCAGGCTTTAAATAAATTCACTTGTTCTTTGTTTAATTTTAGTTTTATGTTTTTGCCCCATAAACACATTTGTAATAACAATGTACGGCACTCGTCTGCCTTCAATAAAATCCCACAATTATCTCTTTTTCATGCTTTCATTAGCTGTGTTTCACTTGTTACTTCTTTTTTACCTACAACAGTGCATTAGTAGAAACACTAGTCACCCAAGCGACATGACTACTATGGAAACCACTCATAAAAAGCGTTGCTCAAATGGTTACATTGTTTTACGATTTTGAACACCAGAAGATTTTCATGACTTTGCTTTACTGGATGAAAATTATTTTTTTTTTCAGAATATGTGATTTATAAACTGTGATAATTGTTTAAAATCTGGTCGAAAAATGAGTAAGCAATGAAGCTTTAAAGCATTCTAAATGAATAAAACTGCCATATAACTATATATCATATTTGAATAATAAAAGTATATCATATATATATATATATATATATATATATGCCTACTTCATTTATTCACATAAAAATAATATACGAAAGTATAGATTTATGCGTAAAATTAAAGTATTTACTTCAAAAGTGATCAATACGTAGGTAGAGCTAGTTAGTAATATTCCGCGTTTCATCCACTCTAGGATTCGTCAGGCTTATACGCATAAGCCTGACGAATCCTAGAGTGGATGAAACGCCGAATATTCAGTGTAGCTTAATCGCCATATATATTTTATAAATTAATATATATGTATAAATATATATATATATATATATATATATGCATATATATTTATACGTTTTTATTATGAATGCACATACACACATATATATTTATATGTATATTACATACTATTTTATTTACATATATATTACATATATATAATTTATATCTATCTCTCTCTCTCTCTCTCTCTCTCTCTCTATATATATATATATATATATATATATATACATACATATTACATATACTACATATATTGGCTCGCTGCTTGTTTGTTTAAAACAAACTAGTAGATCGAACAATGTAAAGCATGGGCAAATGTGTATTTAATGCACATTTTGTGACATTTTTCGTGCACTGATCCATGGTCCAGTGGATAGAAATGCTGATTATTAACGCACTGGCTGAGGTTTTAATCCACGGCTAGGAAAGGTGCTTGTCTAGCTGCATTGATGAGTTATACAACGAAACAGTATTGTGTATGGATGACTATATATACTTGTGTGTTCCAAATATACGTCATATATAACGTAGATGAATATTAATGTGCAGTATACATAATGTCATATCTGATGACGTCATATATTAGTTAATTATGATAGCATCATACATAGTGAGGTCATGTCGGACGTCATACATGAATTCATATAAAAAATAAATGTAAAGGTTCCCAGATTACGTCGAGCAGATTATATATATATATATATATGTATATATTTATATGTATATATTTATATGTATATATATATGTATATATTTATATGTATGTATGTATATATATATATATATATATATATATATATATATATATAATCTAAAATTTATATTTTTCAGAGGTAAAGCCACCAATTGAGATTTACAAGGTTTGTACAAGTGTGTTAATACCGAAGTAGTATTATTTTTATTTGTTTGACATAAGTATCATATGTCGCTATATTATCCCTGAGGATATTTCGGTCAACTAGTTACAAATAACTATTGACCTCTACAGGTGATATTGCTTATTGAAACGTTTAGTCCGTAACGAAAATCATACAGGGGATTACAAGCACAACAAAATTATCAGAAGGTCATATCTAGAGTCATTAAGAATAAAAAAAAAAGATAACTGCATTTTATATATGTGGTGAAGATGGAAAAAGGGGAGCATACAATTTTCATCGAATAAGAAAAGTTAACAGAGGAAAAATCCGATAGGAAATTAAAAAAAAAAGGAGGAGATACGTAGATATAAAAAAAGACAAGAAAATAAATATAACAAAAAGGAAAACAAGAGAGGGAAATACAAATAATAATAACAATATACATTTAATTAAAGTATGTTTTTATTCTATATTTTATTTTATTTTTTCATTATTTCTCTTGCAATTTGTATTTTTTTGTTGATACAAATCTAAGTGTTTTATATCATATTTGAATCTTACGTCTTTTTAGATTTTTCGATTTTTTAAAAATTTTACTTTGCTTTGATTTATATATATATATATATATATATATATATATATATATATATATATATATATATATATATATATATGAAGGAAAACAGAGAAATGAAATCTTTTCTAATCACGAGAATAATAAAAGTGTGGTGGAAACTCCATTGTTGATTTTCATTAGGGAAGTACACCTTTAGACTATCTGTCTGGATCGTCAACCTCAATTGTCAAGCGTCAATATCTGTTATCTGTCTAAGCTGATTTCGCCGATATAGTTATTTTCGTCAGCATATCTCGATAATCGCAGCTAAACAATGTCTAATTACACACTTAATTTCTTTGAGTTGGTTAAAAAATAGGCTATGTTTTTCATATTTCTATATTATAGGGGCCAGTCGAATACACAGACCCCATACTATTGATGAACTATAACTGTTTAAAATGTAACATACACATTTTAAATCCTCGATTTCTATTCTATTATTTATGTGGCCAGTTTTGCATGATAGCCAACCATATAAGGGCCTATTTGTGTACACAAACACCGGCATTCAGCTTTATTAGATATAGTATTTAAATATTGGTCAAATACTAGTTCGGTAACCTAATTTTGTTTTCGTCATTGCTCACAAACAACTTATTTTTCCTAAACTATATTTTAATAAAAACAAAATTGAAACCCATTGTATTAAATCCAGATAGACCGCATAATTTTATTATCACCCATCTATTCAAACTTAAGCACTCTTATCACAATAAACGTGTGTGGATCTATATCAAAAAAATAGAACTTGTTAAACTTTATGACATATTTACATTATATGGAAATCAGGCGCTTATATTAGTTTATTTTATTTCTACAAACTGAAACATAATTATAAAAGTATACTTACGCAGATAGATATGAGAAGTCGTTGTTAAAATCTGTGGAATATTTTAATTCTATGAATACCAGGTACGAAGGCAGACTCCACAATTTTAATATACCATCCACCTTTTAGCTGAATCTTACCTGTCAAAGTATTCTTATGCGTATCTATATCGAAAAGCTCGTCAAACAATTAGGACTCCCCAAGACGAGCGCCATTCATTTCAACTGATGCCACATGGGGATCAGAGCGTTGATGATGTAAAGATAAAAGCTTGGTTTTATATGCATTAAAAGTAACCAGACACTCCTTTCCCCATTGTATCACGCTCTCAAGATCAGAGGAGAGAGAATCAGTGAGAACTTGGTCGTTTACGGTCTTAGATGTGCTACCATAGATGGTAGTGTCATCAGCATACATGTCTACGAATGATGTAACGATGTGATTTGGAAGATCATTAATGTAGATCAGGAAGAGTCTTAGGCCCAGGATGGATCTCTGAGGTATTCCAACATTAATACTGTGAGCTTCTGATTTTTGCCCATCAACTACTACACTTATGAACCTATCAGAGAAAAATAATTTAATATTTGAGAAGACCTTTCCAGCTATACCATAGCTGGAGATGTTGTGAAGTAAAACTTTATGCCATACCCTATCAAAGTAAGTATAAACAACAAATAATGTTTACCTGGTTATGATTTGAATAGCTCTCGTCTTGGGGAGGCTCCATGTTTTGACAAGCTTCTGGGTTTGACCTTTACTCCTGATCTGAAATGGAACACGTACATCAAATCTGTTGCCAGTGATGCTGGGAAAATGGTGGGATCCTTCGACCGCTCCAGAAAAGATCTCACTACTAATGCAATTCTCCATCTGTATAAAAGCCAAGTACGTCCAAGGATTGAGTACTGTTGCCTCATCTCGGCAGGAGCTGCTAAAAACAGCCTATCCTTCATTGGCAGAGTACAAAATAGACTTCGTGGCTTAGTGGGGGATGCCCTTTTTTCTACCCTGCAACCTCTCTCCTACAGAAGAGACGTTGCGAGCCTGTCTTTCTTTTATCGTTATTTCCATGGCAGGTGCTCGTCTGAGCTCCAATCCCTCGTCCCTCCTCGCCAAACTTTCACGAGCAACACCGCTCTGGTTGAAACTACTGTCAACAATTTTCCCCACTCTTTATCTGTGTCTAAATCCAAACGTAGATTCCATGAGCAAAGCTTCTTTCTTAGAACTGCACGCCAGTGGAACACACTTCCACTTGCCTGTTTCCCACCTGACTACAACTTGGACGTCTTCAAGTCCAACATAAACAAACTCCTGACAAACCGCCCCCTTAAGTAAGACACTCTATCAAAAACTCTATCAATATATATATATATATATATATATATATATATATATATATATATATATATATATATATATATATATATATATATACACTAGCATTTCAGTTGCCCCGGTGTTTTAATGTGTATGTTGAGCAAAAAACAAGTGTTAGTAGGAAGGCAGGCTTGAAGCCGTACGGCGAAGGAGGAAAAGACCGTGGGAAATACCTGACGTCTTTGCGGTTACGACCACCGCCAAATCTTAAATGATTTATTTTTAAATTAAGGATAGAAAATCGAAAGGAGAGGATAACTTTAAAAAATATCGGCGACAAAAGCGCCCCCCCCTGTAGAAAAGTGCCTGATTGAAGGTGAATATATTAATGTTTTTAGCCAATTTTTCGATATTTGTCGTGTGAAAGGTCGATCTTAAAAACGATACTGATCTTGCTAATATCCATCGCTTCATACATACATACATAAGTTATATATTTGTAACTAAAATTTTTCGACCTAAACCAATGAAAAAGCTTGTCCAATCCATAAATACCCTTTATGTAATTTCAAATGTTTAGACCACAGATTATCTGAGTTATTTGGTAGAGGCCGCAGAGGTAAATTTTTAAAATATTTGACCCCTATTATAACCCCTTAACCTTTATAGTTTTGGGCTCAAATCAGGTTATTAAGTTAGATCCATCTCCAAGGAACATATATCTAAAATTTCAAGTGTTTAGACCCGAAATTGTCGGAGAAGTTTGGTAGAGTTCGCAAAAGTAAACTCGTTGAACTTTGACCGCTTAACATCCAAATTTCTGGCAGAAACCCAATCAGAAAGGGTTTCCTAAATCTCAGTACCATGTATATGAAATTTGGAGCCTGAAGACTAAAAATTGACAGAGGTATTGCATATGTAAATGTACACACACATACACAGAGACAGACACAGAGACAGACAGATGCACAGACACGTTCACTTTTATTGATATATAGACTAGCATGGGTGCCCGGCCTTGTCCGGGTGTTTGCAGGTGCGTGTTGAGATAAAAAAAACAAAAAAAATAACGGTTGATTTTTTACCTTTGACCTCTATTATGACCCCTTCACATTTATTGTTTTGGGCTCAAATCAAGTTATTAAGTAAGATCCAATGCGAGGAACCTATATCTAAAATTTAAAGCCGAAACCCGATCACATAGATTTTTCCAAATCTCGGTGCCCTGTATATAAATTTCGAGTCTGTAGACTAAAAGTTGAGAGACTTATTGCGTAGGGTAACGTACACAGAGAGACACACACGCAGACGTACACGTTAATTTTTATAGATATATAGACTAGCTTGACAGGCCGGCGTTACCTGGGGGTTTGGATGTGTATGTTGAGCAAAAAAAGAAGTGGTAGTAGGAAGGCAAGCTCGAACCCGTACAGCGAAGGAGGAACAGACCGTGGGGGGAAAAAAAACCTGACGTCTTTGCGGTTACGACCACCGCCAAATCTGAAGTGGTTTATGTTTAAATTAAGGATAGAAAATCGAAAGAGAGGATAACTTTAAAAAATATCGGCGACAAACCCGACCCTCCTGGTTGAAGATGGAGATATTAATGTTTCTAACTAATTTTTCGATATTTGTCGTGTGAAAGGTCGATCTTTAAAACGATACTGATCTTGGTAATATGGCTTGCCTGTGTCGAAAGTTTTATACATACATTTATATATTTATAACTAAAAATGTTTGATCCAAACCGATGAAAAAGCTTGTCCTATCGCTGAATGTCCTTTATGTAATATTTCAAATGTTTAGACAACAAATTGTCTGAGTTATTTGGTAGAGACCGCAGAGGTCAATTTTTAAAAAAATTGACCCCTATTATGACTCCTTAACCTTTATAGTTTTGGGATCGCATCTAGTTATTAAGTTAGATCCACGTCCAATGAACCTATATCTAAAATTTCAAGTGTTTAGACCCAAAATTGTCGGAGGAGTTTGGTAGAATTCTCCAAGATCAAATCGTTGAACTTATACCCTTTAATAGCCAAATTTCTGATCGAAAACCGATCACAGAAATTTTCTCAAATTTCAGTACCCTGTACATTAAATTTCGAGTCTGTAGATTTAAAATTGACAGAGTTATTGCGTAGGGAAATATACACAGACAGACACACAGACACGTTCACTTTTATCTATCTATCTATCTATCTATCTATCTCTCTCTCTCTCTATATATATATATATATATATATATATATATCGTTATTAGACCTATTTACGAAAGAAGTTGAGTCATTTGATTAAAATACGCATTAGATAAATTAGAGTTATTGCGTAGGGAAATGTACACAGACAAACAGACACACAGACACTCTGACTTTTATAGATATACTAACACGGGTGCCCGCCGTTGCCCGGGTGTTTGGAGGTGTATGCTAAGCAAAATATAAAACAAACAAACAAAAAACGATCAATTTTTTTTATTTGACCCCTATTATTACCCCTTAACATTTATATTTCTGGGCTCAAATCAAGTTACTATATTAGATCCCTGTCCAATGAACCTATATCTAAAATTTCAAGTGTTTAGAACAAAAGTTGTCGCAGGAGGTCGGTAGAGTTCTCAAAAGTCAAATCGTTGAACTTTTACCCCTTAACAGCACAACTTCTGGCCGAAACTCGATCACATAGATTTTCCCAAATCTCAGTATCCTGTATATCAAATTTCGAGTCTGTAGACTAAAAATTGACAGACTTATTGCGTAGGGAAATATACACAGACAGACACACAGACACGTTCACTTTTATCTATCTATCTATCTATCTATCTATCTATATATATATATATATATATATATATATCGTTATTAGACCTATTTACGAAAGAAGTTGAGTGATTTGATTAAAAGACGGATTAGATAAATTACCGCTGCCACATCTTGAGTGTATCTTCTAAGAGCACCCATTTCTGCTTTGAGAGGGTACAAAACTTTTTCAAATTTAATTGACCGATGACGATTTGGCCTCCCTACCCTCTCTTTCTTTTCCTTTTGCGAGCCTGTCGCTGTTTAATCATAACTTATATGGTAGATGCTTTACAGTTTTCATATTTGTGACCTCTCCCTGTCAATTGTTCGCCAGAAATATTCGTCTGTCTGCAACAACACCTAACAGCTCCCTTCACTCTTTATCTGATGCCAAAACTAAACAGAAATTATATGAACAGACTTTCTTTCCTAAAACTGTCCGTCTGTGAAAGGCAATATAATGCCTCTACTTTGCGTCTGATCATAACATGGTCGTTCAGAAATCTAAAGAATAAATGTCTATTGAGCCGTACTCTAAGCCCATCTCAAGTTCCACCTATCTACTTTTGTTGTTTCGCCATATACATAAGCTTTACCCTTGTCTTATAGTTTGATTTGGATATTGATAAGTGGTTCATTACCAAGTAAAAATAAACCCTGTATATCAAATTGCGAGTCTATAGACTGAAAATTGACAGAGTTATTGCGTAGGGAAATGGACATAGACACACTCACAGACAGCCACGTTCACTTTTATAGAGATATAGATAATCAGTATAAATAGAATTAAACTTTCTTACTTCTTGTAATAATTATTCGAAGCCTGGAGGCTTAATACCAGCTTACAGAGTCCATGATAATATTTGATTAGGTTTGGATCTTTCTACTGACAGGAATTAGCATTCCCTAGAGTAATGAGCTCGGAAGTTTGAAACAGGTGTATCCTGTGTTTCAGAATAATTTATTATGTTTATCATGCGTATGTTTATCGGTAATAATATACTATCGATAAACATGCGCATATATGCGTATAACTATAATAAAAATCAAATCGAAAAGCCGTAGATAAAAAAGAAAAGACAAACCAAATTAAACAGAAAAGAATCACCAAAAAAGTGTACAGATTCGTTCGGATCAACTAAAATCTTAAAACCGTGATTCGAGAATCGGTTAATTTCTCGTTTTTAATGCTGTTTCCTGTGTTTAACCTGCTTTTCTTTGCGTCTTTTCTTTACACAGGCTATTAAAGTAATTCTGAAGCTATTGAAGCCAAAACGTTCAAACATAATTTACTAGAACACTTACTTGATTCAGACATAAATTACCTGTATGACTGAAAATACCGTTATTGATATACATACATTTCTATACTTATCTATAGTTTTCCCGCTCTGGAATTTTGATATTAAAGCTCTATTTGTTTTATTTAAAAAATATTTTTTTTAATTCATAATATACTATATCCTGTATATGAGAGTGGCTACATAACGGTTTATTTTTTGTAAACTCCTAAGAAAAGAGAGATAATTTATTACTTATTCATTTCTTATGGTTTCAAATTAGATGAGCGGTTTCATTTTACAATTATATTGAATTCTATCAATACATAGTTCTACATTTGCATAATAGTGCATAATTTAAGATAAAACATTCTAGAACACACACAATATATATATATGTATATATATATATACATATATATATACATGTATATGCATGCATATATATGCATATATATATATATATATGCATATATATACATATATACATATATATACATATATATACATATAAATATATATGTTTATATATATGTATATATATATAGTAATTTATAAAATATATATGGCGATTAAGCTTATGCCTGAAGAGTCCTAGAGTGGATGAAACGCGGAATATTCAGTGTAGCTTAATCGCCATATATATTTCATAAATTACTAACTAGCTCTACCTACGTATTGAACACTTTTGAAGTAAATACTTAAAGTTTACGCATAAATCTATACTTTCGTATATTAATTTTATGTGAGTAAATTAAGTAGTTATATATATATATATATATACATATATATACACATATATATGTATGTATATGTCAGTGTGTATGTGTGCGTGTGTGTGAGTGGTGGCCTTGTCGTAGTCTGTGCGAAAAGTCTCTACAAAACTTTTCTCTGAATATTTAGCTTACATAGTGGAAATTTTATATAGAGAGCATTGTGACCTATAGCAAACACATTAGTAACGAGTAAGGCTGGAAAGCTAAACTTTCTGATTTCGATTTTTACTGATGATATATAGGTCATATTTCTCATAACTTTTGTAAATATTACTATATATAAGATAATAATCTGATGCGAAAACCCATAATAAGAAAGCTACATGAATTAAAATATTTCTGCGTATATTTCAACCGTGAAATGTCGGTCGGCCTGCTAGTTAAATATACCTTAGTAAAGCTCAACGAAGACTAAAGAAAAGTTTTAGTGAACAGAAAATAATATAAATATGAAAAATTCCTTTTATGCAATATTCTCTCATGACATGGCAATGTATTTAACTTTAAAACACCCAGAATTATTAAAGTCAGTTTACATAACTCTTGGCGAATACGTATTAAATTAGTACTTATGAATTCTAACTCAATTAAACAAAGTAAGCCTTCTTCCATTTTTCTCCTCTAATAAGCGAACTCATACAAACCGAACAGAACTAAAAGTTAGATCCATATTTTACACTACATTGCCAATAAAACATTGTATATAACATGAATATTTTTTCAAACAGCTGTACAACCAAAGCTCATCTATTCGGCTGCATAAACACAGCACATATTTTGAATTCAAATGACTATTTTTTTATTATGTTTCTCAATGCCTTCAACAAGGATTTGTTATTCGTATCATTTGGATATTTCAGACCACTGTTCTAATCTTTAATGTTATATTTATAACGTTTCGGTAAATCTTCTTTATGCATATATTTTCAAACTCAAAAAGCTTCCTGTCAAACACATGAGCCTGCATGGAATTTCGATAGTAACCATTTACTTAATTCAAGGGGGCAGTATACTTTCAGCCCCAAACTTAGACTTGTAAAGGAAAACGTATCTATCTTGTCACTATAGAGGGGCGATTATATCATAATTAGGGCTGTGACAGCAGCATATTTTTTTCATTGTTTTTACTCTTGAGTATATATCCGTAAATATCTTATATATTTTATATAGACGGATGTGGTTCTAGGTTATCGGTTGATAATGTGAGTCTAACTGTGCTGGATATATACCCGAGAGTCAAAAGAATGAAAAGAATATTCTGTTGTCACAGCCTTAATCATAATACTATCAGCACACTAATGTAACCGTCAAGCCAATGCCATACGTAGATATTATAGCTTAAATAGATGAGCCAGTTTCAATAAACTAAAACGGTCCTGGATATGACCTTAAACAATATTCGATGGTTACGCCCTAGCTTGGAGCATTTGGGGAGTGTGGAGCCACCATTTAATTGTCATTGCTCCCAGGCCCACTCTGACCCTGAGTGATAGTACCTGTTAGGGTCCCAACTATGGTAAAATAGAAACCGACTGGCAAAAAACAAATATATTCTATTAAAAAGAATTCTTCAAAATCACCAGATTCAGCATTAAATAACCTGGAAAAGGGTTGATATGCCGTAAAACATAAACAACCAACAAACCAATCAATAAACTAAAACATAAGAAGATGAGCTAAGGTGGTAGTGAGAAACCTACTCGAAATTCAAAATCTCTAAAGCCTAAGAGGAAAATGTCGGCTATCAAATCATTTCGCAGTGATGGTATAACACTACCAGTAAATAAATGCACTGCTACAGTGCCAATGGATATAGCTACACATTAAAAAAAAAGTGGTAGATCTAATAGGATCAGGCTTCTACTGTTTAGTAAAAAAGAATCCAAATTTCAACATTGAAAACAATTATGAAGTTACTCAGCAAGGGAAAAGACTTAATATCTTAGGTAAAACACAGGCAGACTATACTCATACAACTTTTCAAAGATTCATAAATGCGGCATTTCATTGAGACCCATTGTCAATGTTTGAGGTTTAGCATACCATCAATTAAGCCGATAATTTCCAGATATAATTGCCCAAATAATAAGCAAATGTCTATCGTACGTCAGAAATTCAGATGACTTCGTGAAAATAATTAACAATTCATTTCAAACAGATAGTGAGCTTAGATTTAGTAAGTGTTCACGAAAGTACCCAATAATGTGACTGATGGTGTTAGGAGATAAGCCGACTTCAAACCCTTTAATTAACGAACACACTTGCATCCCAATTTACAGTATAATAAAGATGTTGACCCTCTGTGTAGAAACATCATTATTCATGATTGAATCTGATATATATATATATATATTTATATATATATATATATATAAATATATATATCGGAGAAAAGCTGTTCTGGCGATGGGATGATAAATTTCCTTAGAAATCCGAAAAAAAATAGGAAAATGTCCTTAGATCTGGCACCACTTAAGCAAAATTGTTGCTGCGATATATGGATACCGCATCAACACTCTGGCACCATCAGGAAAATGTTCAAACATTGCTGGACCATGTGAACTCTATCTGTGTATATGCAGGGTGGACCGACAAAAAGCATCACCTTAAAGAAAACAACACTGCCGTTTTATTTTAAAACTATTATTGGAAAAATCAAGTCAGATAAATTTATTATGACATCTATTCAAAGGATCCGTTTTTAGATTCAATCGGCGCCTTGATACGGGTCCGGGAATCGGAGCATGCCTTTTTCACAAACACCAACGGGAGTTCGGCGTATACTCGGCGAATGGCGGCGATGAGGCTAGCTTTGGTGTTGTGGAAGGTCATGTTTGTAGTGTTCTTGTCGTATGACAAAACGAAGTAGTCTAGGTGGTTCAGATTGGGGAGGAGAGGGAGCCAGTAAGAAAGGGACTTGTAAACCGGCGCCGATTTTGCTGCTAAATCAAAAGTATACCAGTGGCTGATAGATTGCACCAGGAAATCAGTACATTTTTCAACATATCCATACACTGTTATTGACTTTCAAGGCACCACAGACGATGTGAGGTGGCATGGTATGGCATTCACTTGAAACTACACCAAAGATAATAATCGTCACGGAAAATTTCGTTTTCATCACTCTTGGCGCGTCCTTGTTATCCATGCCAATTTAACGATGAGTTTTTAGGGTGCTGGCAATAGTCCTGTTGTCATAATGGGATTGGAGTGAGACAATGAGTTGTTCAGCGACGCCCATCCGATCTCGCTCGTTGAACATTGTGTTATTTTCAGATATGAGAGAAGATTCCTATCGCGAAAGGGATTTGTACACAACTGGCCAACTAGTAGATGGTCCGCAACAAAAATATAACCGGTTTTCCTCAAATGGAAATGGAATCATATACTCTTTTCCAGGGAAATAATTTTATCGTTTCACCCTGTATATGTTATGTAATGGATGGCTGGAACCATCCGATACATAACTGAAAAGAAAAAACTTCTTTAAAACAAGATAATAAAATATTTAAAAGGTGAACATCGAATAATCTATTGTCCACCAGTCGAAACGAAAAAATGATTACGTCGTAAACAGAGAAATAAGACGACGATTTTTTTGTTTACAAAACAGGGGAACGTGACAATCCTTGTAACTTGGAATGTATACAAAGTTAGCATGAGACATAAATTCACGTGTATCAATAAAGTCAATAGTCGGTCACCTGAAGAGAAATCGGTCACGATGGCTCTAGGTCAGGAGGCGGCGAAAAATTGTCAAAACGTGACAAACAGACGCGTGTTTCTTATCGAGCAGTATGATTGACAGATCGCGTGGATTGGAAAAAAAACAAGCGAAAGACATATGCTAATATAAGAGGTGATTTTTGGAATCTAACCAGAAGGAGGAGAGAAGAGAGAAGAGGCAGAGAAGAAGAGGACAGAGAAGCAGAAGAGAAACGTGCGATTGTCGAGAGCATAACGTTTCCACACACTCCTCTCCATCACTGAAATGAACAGTAAGCCACACTGTTAAATTTTGAACTATCAAAAATCTCTATGTAAAACGAGAAAATAATTTCAAAACAAAATATATTTTTATATAAAAGCCAGCGTGTCTTACGTCTTGATTTGGTATGCTGAGTTGCGTCTGACCTTTGTATGCATGTTAATTTCTTTTTAGTCGGAATCGTTATTATGACAAGGTTGGCAGGTACATAAGCCGAGAGAGAAAAAAATGCAGTCAAGGGGGGAATAACTCTGCCGTCTTAGCCGTTACCATAACAACCAGAAAACTAAACAACATAGACGATCAAAAAGAAGGCTACTTGTTTTTTTTTTGCAGCGGGGAACTAACTAACAACGACGGTTCCCAACCTCGGGGTCCTGGCGCAATATAACATATATTCTTTACGATCCCAAAAGAAAATTAAAAAAGATAATTATTGTTTTATGAAGAATACCAGTTATGAGGTTTCGTTCACGTGTTAAGGGGGCGGTCATTAGAGTTAAAGGATGTGTTTCTGCCTTTAGGGTATTTTGTAAGGAGATATATATTTTGGTTGTTAGCCGGATTCAGCGAATTATTTTTCGCGAAAACGTTTTGCAAGTATTATAAGAAAATGTGAGAAAAGCGAGGGGCATTGTTATACGGAAAACAAAACAGATAATGAGTTAAGAAGACATATATTCACAAAAGCGAAAGTTAATATATTTTTAAAGTAGAAGGCTCATGAATAATCTTAGAGTTCTTATAAAAAAGAGCGATTCATTAGAAGTCTGGACGATTGATAAAGAACTGTGAGTTTAGGGGTCAGCAAAATTGTATTTTAGTGATAAGGTTTGCTGATATTTCAATGAATAAGGCTTATCAGATAGACAGACAACAATAAGTCTATGGCCTGCCTATGTGTAGGTCTGTGTGTTCAGTCCTGCTTAAGTAACGGTGGAAAAGGTGTTGACGGGGAAAGCTGCCAGCGGCACGGATCTGTAGACACAAGTCAATCGGGATCTATTGGTTTATTGAAAGTATATCTGCCCCTTTAAAAATATTTAAAAGGGGCAGATCTACTTTCAATAAACCAATAACATTTCAAATAAATTGAGAAATTCTTCTGATTGGTTAAAAAATTAATTATTTGCATTTATTTAGGATTATGTGTGCGCAGACGATGTCCGTACAAACGTGTTTATGCGTTTGGATTCCCTATGTCGATATTAACACAGCGAAACACAACGGAAAGATTCCCGATTTTCGAGAGAAAGGTTCCTGCGTTCTACCATATACACCTGATGAAGGCTAGAGTTTACATCGATCGAACCATAGCCAAAATAAATTTTAAGATAATAACAGTACTGTGAACATGGCGAGAGTTTATGCCGAAATTTTAAGAACGAAAACATGCTGTTAAATTGATTGTATTTAATGTTTAATCCTTTTTCCCAAAAAAAGAGACATCAGTTTCATGTAAAACATGCACCGTTTATTTACACATACGGCATGCACAGGTGCGATGTCTCTTCAAATAAACAACCGTTTAAAAGCTTGGAAATATAGATGAAACGTTGAATTACACACACACACACACGCATATATATATATATATATATATATATATATATATATATATATATATATATATATATGAGAGCAAACAGCTAATAAAACATGTTAAAAACATTGTGAAAAAGAGTTAAAACATATTTAATCTGAAAAGAAAACACTTGATAAGTGGATAGTCCTAAATCCGCAGAGTTTCAAAGAAATACTTTCCTTCTCATCAGAGGGTAGGAGTTAGCAATATATATATATATATATACATATATATATATATATATATATATATATATATATATATATATATATATATAAGGTTGGGGCCAATATAACGTCGTTTAAACGTACAAAAAACGGCATTATTTTTACACCCCCGATATATATATATATATATATATATATATATATATATATATATATATATAGTCATCCGGATAGAGTACTGCTTCGCTTTTTCACAACTTATCAGTGCGGCTAGACAGGCAACTGTCTCAAACTAAGATGGATATCGCATATATATATATATATATATATATATATATATATATATATATATATATATATATATATATATATATATATATATATACTAGCAAAAGAACCCGTCGTTGACTGGGTTCAAAAACAGCCTGCAGAAAATGGACTCTGATTTATGAAAGTATGATAGATTATGTAAAGGAAGGGTTACAAAGAAATAGCTGCGAATTTGGGGGTATCAAAAGCAAAGCAAAATATGATGAAAGTAAAAATAAAATAGATTAACCCCATAATTTATTATACCACACCTGTTCACACTGAAACACTTATCACAATATTCTGTGGATCTATATTAAAAAACCTTGTAAAACTTTGTGACATATTTCTATTCTGTAGAGCTCAGGCGCTAAAGAAACACCCCATGATGTTATTATGCCATATTTCTTTAAACTGAAACATAATTATCAAAGTATACTTCCGCAGATAGATATGAAAAGTCTTTATTAAAGTTTGTGCCTATTTCCATTCTATGGAGGCCAAGCGCGAACGCAGACCCCACAATTATATTATACCATCCCTATTTAAGTAAAAACATACGCATCAAAGTATTATTATGTACATCTATATCAAAAACACTTGTAAAGTTTTTTTTTATTTTAACATCTTTTATTTCCATACTGTGTGGACCAGGCGCGTACGCAGACTCCACAATATTAATGAATCATCATTATGACAGATCGAACATACCCATTCCTGTGTCTTGATACATCTTCTATCATTATATATGATCAGGTTTCTGTAATAGTCAATCATATAGGAGTCTAATCGTGACCAGACACACACACAGACGTTCAGCTTTATATTATAGGAGATATATAATATCGATGCAAAAATAATGTCACTTGAACGTAAAACACGACATTATTATTACACCCCCGATGTATATATATATATATATATATTATGATGATTTCAACGTCTTTTCAGAAGAGTGCCACTCCCTCAGACATTTAAAATCCATGAGCCCAAATGTTTGAGGGAGTATCTATACAAATATGATGTTAGAGAGTCTTAGCTTTGTACGACAGCTAAGTCTCTCTCTCGGTTCAAAGTGTTGAGATCCAGCAACAAGCAAGAGCAAGATTACCAGCAACAAATTAAACTGCAGACCAGCTTAATGCGGGTACATATCTTCCGCTTTATGGTTTTTTAAATCAGAGATTTGCTTCTCCTAAAAAGCTTGCCTTCACCACGGCTTACGGGAGCCCTCTCTACCCAAATATATATATATATATATATATATATATATATATATATATATATTTATATATATATATATATATATATATATATATATATATAGTCATCCAGATACAGTACGGCTTCGCTGTTTCACAGCTCATCAGTGCGGCTAGACAGCCAAGCTAAGATTGAAACCTGACCGCCCAAATGACAGTAAACACTTCTTACCTTTACGCTATACGGCTGCTGCTGTGAGGGTAAGTAATAAACGATGTTTTGACATCGTTCAAATGCCTCCGCTAGATTTGTTTACAAAAAAAGCGTCTCTTAATATGCTAATGGCGTATATATATATATATATATATATATATATATATATATATATATATATATATATATATATAATTATTTTGTACTATAATAATTAAATACCTACAGACACTAGTGTTTCATCCTTTCGGGAATCTTCAGTTTAGGGTGTTACGATTAACACCAGTCGAACAATTCGAACCCCACAACACGAGATATCTCTGGCTCGATTAGCGAAACCGTATCAATTCGGCTTCCATTAATCACGTGAAATAGCGTTGCATTTAAACATTATAATTTGAAATGTTCATTTACGTCAGTCAGACAGTGATCTAATCGTTATACGATACATAAGAGCTAAATTGACCAACTTTAATTTAACTGAAAGTGCTGAACGATACGTAACGAATTTCTTAAAGGGCTGTCATAATTATTTTTTTACTATAATAATTAAATACCTACAGGCACTAGGGTTTCATTTTTTTCGGGAATCTTAAGTGCAGGGTATTACGATTAACACCAGTCGAACAATTCGAACCCTGCTATACGAGACCGGGCATATTTATATCGGACGCCACCCGGCGTTGCCCGGTCGTAAAATAGGCATAAATATTAACTTTTCATTAATGCAGAATTCTTATTAATTATAAATAAAATGCCGTGGATATAAAACGTAGCGTAAAATACCTATTAAAAAAATGAAGTAAAAAATTGAAAAAACTGATACGTTTATATGTAAGTCTAATGTTTTTTTTTTTCGAAGCAATTCACATCTTGTAAGTAAAAAAAAGTTCTCGAATTGAGATCTAACTCAAAACCTAAAGACACAGATGATAACCATTCGGCCAGTTTGACACGATTTTCAAAAAGTGTTTTTAAACATACTCCAACTTAACTTAAGTTATTTGTCATGTGAACTTTTCCCCCATGCACATTCGTGTAACAGTAGCTAAAGAGATAAAAATCGGATGAATTCCATAGCATTTTTTTTTATTTTGGCCCCTTTTGCAGCCCTCTTCTGGATGAATATCGATTAAAAGTTTTCACATGTCTGAATAGCCGATATAAAAAAAAATCCAGTCGGTATATACAAACATTCGTTGAGTATATAGGTTGAAAATTGTCTTTCCTTTATATATATATATATATATATATATATATATATATATATATATATATATATATATATATATATATATACTAGAAGTTCAGGCCGGATTCGCTAGGGTCCTATGTACTGTTCATAACTTGGCCTACGTGTGAATACAATTTATGGAAGATTTCAAATGTTTAGACCAAAATTTGTCCGAATAATTTCGTAAAGACCGCAAAGGTAAATTTTCTAAAAATTTGACTCGAATTTTAACCCCTTAACCTTAAGTGTTATAGTCTCAAACAAAAATACAAAGTTTTCTCCATGACCAAGTTACCTTCATTTTAAATTTCAATTCTTTAGACCCAAAATTGTCGGAGGAATTTTGTAGAATTTTCAAAAGTCAACTCTTTCAACTTCGATATTTTGGCAACCGAGTTTTCGCCCCAAAACTGATTTAAATGCATGCTACATGTCTGAATCCCCGTTTTGTATAAATTTTAGACCTAAAATTGGCAGCAACTTTTCTATACACCGCAAAGGTAAAATCTTTTGAAGTTTAACCGTTTGGCAGCTTAACTTTTCGATCCAAAGATATTAAAAAGCTTGCCCTATTTCTGAATACCCTTTATGTAAAATTTCAAATGTTTAGACCAGAAATTGGCCATGTAAATTGGTATAGACCGCAGAGGTCAAATTTTTAAAAACTTTAACCCCAATTTTGACCCACTTAACATTTAATTTTGGGGCTCAAATCAAATACAAAAGTTTGATCCATGTCCAAGTAACCTACATTTTTATTTTCAGGTTTGTAGACGCAAAATTGGCGGAGGAGTTTGGTAGTGTTTTCAAAGGTCAAATCGTTTAATATTGACAAATATCTGGATGAAAACGGATTAAAAAGATGTTTTTAAATATCAATACTCCTTATGTCAAATCTCGAGTCTCTAGACCGAAAATGGACTTAGTTAGTTGGTAGGGAAATGTACACACACAGACATTTGCATTTTTATAGATATTTAGATATGCGTGTATGTAGTTGTATGTGTGTGTGTGTGTGTGTGAATGAAATAAAGATTATCTTTGTATTTGAGAAGATTTTCACCATGTGATTTGTAAGAGTAAATATGTCGCCGAGTTTCTATTATTTTCAATAAATATCGCCTTCGGCTTTTGTTAAAGTTTATCCGAAATGAGACAATTTATTTTCTGTCTCAAATTATGCGATGAATGAAAATTATTCTGGCTTCGGCTAGACACAAATTTCGTCGCCAAGCCTATTACGCTATATAACAGCGTCAACAAACAACTGTCGGTTATAGCATTTCAAGTAAACTAAGGTTGATTTTTTTCAATATTAATTGCTATTTAAACATTAGAGAGTAAACAGGGGCCATGTTTTGTCAGACGAAGGCGATGGTTCAGTGCTATTATACATTAACTACCAGAAAGACCCGACGGTGCTGGGGATTACATGATAGTTACGACTGTTACACATTCCTATATTTTTATTGACATCGAAATCGGTGAAATCGATTATTTTTTTCAATCAAGTTGATTGTTTCGCTGTTTTAGTTGGGAACTCATTCCTGGCGCACCGATGTTCCTCCATGACTACTTAGTCCACAATCCATTGTAGTCTACATAGCGCTGTTGATTCGCTACTGTTGATTTTATAAACTCATAATTTATATATATATATATATATATATATATATATATATATATATATATATATATATATGCTTCAATAACTTTTAAAATGCAAACTATCATGATTCAGTTGTGCTCTAAAACGAAGCATTTATTATGAACGTGCTTCTATCACATTAAAGAACATACTGTTAAGTTTACATGTCGGGCGTTTCGGCTTGTGTAGTAATGCAACTTCTAGAAATGCACTTGTGATGTTAGGCCCTGCTAAGTGTTAACCTTGGATTATTTCTTTTATCCGGTCTTCAGTATATAGCGCAGACATTCTGATAGAGATCCTATCTAAGAACACTGCCAAGCACATAACGTACCTCTGTGCAACATATAATAGAAATACGCCAAGACGTTTTCGAGTCCGTGGGAAAGAGCTCACACACACAGGCACACATACAATGTTACTTTTATATAATAGCAGATATATAAATCTGAAAAGAAAACGTCGTCTCATTTAAAAAGTAAGCTATTATATAAAGAAGAAGATGAATTTGTATGCATGCCAAACCAGTGAAGACGTTGTGGGAAGGAAGAGAAAGGTTTGGAGCAAGATAGAGGGAGGAAAACAGATTTGGGCTATATATATATATATATATATATATATATATATATATATGTATATCTATATCTATATATATATATATATATCAAGAGAGAGAGAGATAAATAAATAGATAGATAGGAGCATTAATGATTAATAAGTAATAAGAATAATGTTACACTTTTGCTCCGGGATATCCAAGTAAAAAACACATCAGAAAAAAATTCTGCACTAGACTCCTCTAGTATTGATCAGTGAAAGATATAATATTAGTATAAAATAGGGTTGCACATTGAATTTCGACAATACACTACAAATAAAATAAAAGTTCATAACCGTTTCCGATTGGTAACAAACATTTTCATGATTAAATGCATCTCATCAAAAATAGAATCGATCCATCAGCTTAATTATATACGGCACGAATACATTGACACACCAGTTTCTCCAGATCATCGAAGTTAAGCAATGTTGAGCCTGGCCAGTACCGGATTGGTGACCATTTGGGAAGGCGAGGTGCTGTATGATCCGTGAGGCAATGAAAAGAAATACCAGGTCGAGAAACTTCCACGGTCAATCATTCTCTCAAGGGTGGATGCGACTCTCTTAAGCCGTGATAGGTGCCCCTTCCCGTGATGGCGTAACGATAAAAAATATCCTTGATTACTCTCACGTATTCAGCTACCGACAACATTTGAATTAGACTACAAACTCGTATAGTGAGTTTGATATCGGCTGCGACCGCGCTGGATGGACGGAGTGTGATTAAAAAAAATCATTTAAAATTAAATAAAACTCAAGAATTATGAAATGAATTCATTATTTTTACTGATAGGTTTTTTAAGATAAGAATAAAGCAACTTATATAATAAAATCGTAAATTATATAAACTCTGAGGAGAAAACTTTCCTTTTTAGGATTTTTCTTACAACTATTCTAATCATGAATATTATTTCACAAAGTTTCGCTCAATATAAGCAGAGCATATACTTCGACCATCACCTACTAAGCAGACCTAGTATAGAATGTAATACAATATAGGATCCATTATTTATAAATTATATATGCTCTAACTGGACGCACGACGTTAGTCGGTCGTACAGTACGCTTAAATATGATATTTTAATTTATGCAGAGTTGCTGCGTGTCAAATTATTAACGAGATTACGTTTTCTTACCAGTTTCAGAAACTTACCGGTATTTTCGTGTCAAAAGCTTCGAAAACGTTCCGATGATGTGCTGCGAGTACTTTATCATTTTGGTATTGTTCCGCTGAATGTAAACAACTTACCATCCTAATTGCTGAATCCACGGTATTTGAGGTGTGTCAAATTATTAACAAGGCAGTTTGTTTCGTCCAAAGAATAGGGTGTATAGGTGGTTTGATTAGTTCTGAAAAAACGTACTATTATAGAAAAGCTAGCAAAAGGTAAAACTCCCATCGAAATATCGAAAATGATAGGAAGGTACCATTAAACTGTGAATAACTTTGTCAAAGACCCTACAAAGTTACATAAGAGAGCTGATAAATCTAGAGTTGTTTCATGCCGTTCTCTACTCCAAATTAAACGTGAAGTTGTTAAGAACCCTGTCTAGAAAAGTCGAGAAATCTTTGACCAAGCCGGATTGAAGAATGTCTCAAAAAGTACTCGATGTCGCCTTCTGAAAGAAGAGACACAGTCTGTTAAGCCTGTGACAAAGCCTCAATTAAAGCATCACATACAAACCAGATTGAAATGGGCAGAGGATAACATGAAAACGGATTTTTCCACAGTTTTGTTCATGAATTAACTGTGTGTCACTCTTGATGGCTCAGGTGGCTGCAGCAAGGGATGGGTCTTAGATGGACGACATCGTTATCAGCGGTTAAGGCCTTAACAAGGTGGGGGTGGGATACTGATTTGGGCTGGGATTATCGGAGGTGCATTAGTTGACCCATGGAGAGTCCCAGCATACGTAAAACTGATGTCAAATGCTTACATAGCTCTTCTGAAGGAGCACTTTGAGGCATGGCTGAAGAAGCAAAAGTTGGCGTTCAAAAGAACTGAAGTGAATAGTATCAGTAAGTAAAGAATTGCCTTTTAGAAAGGTTTTATTAACTGTAAAATACACGTACGCTCTTGAAAGGATCGAGCGGGAAAATGTAACAGAGGGCGCTTTTATTATGAATGTCAATCCCAAGGGGGATAACTCTTAACAACAAATTAAATCATAACATTTTCCCCGTCCTAAAGTATTCAAGTAAGGGGTAATTAATTATAGACAATTTTTTTTTTTTTTTTTTTTTTTACAATCACATAAGAATCATTTTATTTACAAATAACATATGAACCCAAACTGCAGTTTTTCAGTATTTAGTCACAAAATCCTTATATTTACTAGGGAATTGTCGAACTCGGGACGACCTCCGCACAGATTGGCAGGAATGCTGATTTTCAGTATTATTTTTTAGTGAAATCTGATTTTCTTCAAGATGAGACGATTGATTTTTGTCTTCCTCATGACCAATGTTTTCATTAGTAGAAGGTTCAAATAAAGTCTCTGAAGTAGTAGGATTATTATTAGAGTTTTCTTCATTTGATGAGTTTGGAGCTAAGTCTCGAACGTTGACAGTGGTTTCAGTACCAGAAGGTAGTTGAACATAAGCGTAGTGGGGGTTGACATCTATTAGGGTGGCAGGCGTTACAGGAGGGTCATGTTTACTTGTTTTAGTGTGGTTTCTAATATATATTGGGCCTGGTTTAACCCAAGAAGGAATTGAAATTCCGGAAGCAGATTTACGACTATATTTAAATAGTCTATCATGGGGAGTCATATTAGTGGCAGTACAAAGTAATGATCTAATTGAATGAAGTGCGTCCGGTAGTATGTCTTCCCAATAAGGTAGTTTCATTTGATTAGAATGTAATGTTGTTTGAATGGCCTTCCATAAGGTACCGTTGAGTTTTTCAATCTGTCCATTACCTTCAGGATGGTATCTACTTGTTTTAGAAGTAGCAATTCCTTTTTTGTGTAAAAAATCCTTTATTTCTCTTGCTAAGAAATCAGAAGCACGGTCAGTATGTATCATGTCAGGCAAACCAAAAATTGAAAAGAGTTTGTTTAGACAGTGGATAATGGTTTTGCTTGTCATATCTCTGCAAGGAAAAGCGAAAGGAAAACGGGAATACTCATCAATTAGAGTAAGTAGATATTTGTTGCCATGTATAGAAGTAGGTAGAGGGCCTTTAAAATCAAGATTTAATCGTTGAAAAGGTAATATGGCTTGAATGAGAATCCCTCGATTGGTATTGGCGAATTTGGGTTTCAGTAATTGACAGGATGAGCAAGAGTCAGTAATATTCTTAATTTGATCCAAAGTAAAAGGGAGGTTCCTCGTTCTTATAAAATGGCTTAGTCTTGAAACACCAGGATGACATAATTGTTTATGTAAATCACGAAGATCTTGTAGATTGTAAGTAAGAGCAGAGATGCGAGAGAATGTGTCAGCAGCAATATTTTCAGGTCCAGGTCGATAAACTATAGTGAAATTGTATTGGGATAATTCTATACGCCAACGACATATTTTGTCATTCTTAATTTTTGATTTTCTTTTATTGTCGAATATGAAGCTGATGCTCTTCTGATCTGTGATGACTTTAAAGTGCCTGCCGAGTAGAAAATGTCGCCACTTACGGAGAGCTTCTACAATAGCGGCTGCCTCTTTTTCTACTGCATGGTGTTTAATTTCGTTAGTATTGAGAGTTCTTGAAAAAAATGCAATAGGACGACCTTCTTGATTTAGTGTTGCAGCAATGCAATAGTTATTAGCGTCCGTTTCTACTTCAAATTCTTTATTTGGATCTACCGTTATTAAAGTGGCGTCTTTTAGATCATTTTTCAATGTTTGAAAAGATTTTAATACAGATGGAGGTAGTGGAAATTCTTTGTTTTGATTTAGTAATAAAATTTTATCAGAAAATCTTTTAATGAATTTGCAGTAATAGGAAAACATTCCAACTATTCTGTTTTGAGATTTAAGATTCAGCGGAGGTGGCATTTCGAGTAATGGTTTTAGTCTTTGATAATCGGGAGCTATTTGATTATTTTCTATGGTGTAGCCGAGTAGAGTAATAGAACTAGAAGAAATTATGCTTTTATTTTCATTTAAAGTGATGTTATATTGTTTAGCAATTTTGTAGAATTTTTGAAGATTGTAATCGTGTTCTTCTTGATTTTTCCCACATATAGTTACGTTATCAACATACACAAAGGTATCGGTTAGATTTTCTTTTTCTATAATATAGTCTATGCTCCTCTGGAAATCACTTACTCCATTGGTGACGCCAAAAGGAAGACGAGTAAATTGAAAAAGTTTGCCACTTACTTCAAACGCAGTGAATTTACGATCAGCATGATTTATAGGTATTTGGTGATAAGCAGATTTTAGGTCGAGAGTAGAGAAGGTGTTATATTGAGCGATGTCGTCTACCATCTTATTGATATTAGGCATTGGGTAAGCGTCTAGTTCCGTGAATCTATTAATGGTATCGCTGTAGTCGACTACCATTCTTTTCCTATGATTCTCATTCGAAGTTACAAGAACCTGCGCTCGCCACGGAGATATCGAAGGTTCAATTATGCCTTCTTTCAACATTCTAGCAGTCTCTTCTTTTATGAATTTGTTGGCGGCAAAAGTGTAACGTCGGGATTTTGTCGCAATAGGAGTAGTATGAGGAGAAAGATTAGAAAAGAGAGGAGGGGGTGGAACGTTTATGGTAGGAAAAAAATTATTCGTGTTTATAGCTCCAATTATAAGTTTGTCTCTAGGACCGTCGAATTTAAGTGTTACTTTTTTATATTTTTTTAAAAATATCTTTTCCGATTATTAAATCAATGAAAAGGTTTTCAATGATTTCAATTGTTATTCCAGAATGTGTTTTATCTTTCAGTATTAAATCCACGACAGCTTCGCCAGTTATTTTAGCATGTTGATCGGAAGCAGCCAGAGCTATAGTTTTGTTTTTAGGTATTGTGAAGAGTTTAAGTTTTTTAGCAGTATTTTCATTAATGAATGTTTTTACACTGCCGGAGTCCACCATAGCGTTCACGAAGTGCCCGTTAATTTGGCATTGAGTGAATGTGACATCTTTGGAGTTAGTTCCTAGTCAGGATAGAGAAGGTGAGGGGTAGTCAGAGTCGTCATAAAGAACAGCAGTATGAGTGTTAGAAATAGAAGATTTACACACTTTAGCCCAATGACAATTTTTTTTGCATTTTTTACATTCGGCGTTTCGTGCAGGACATAAATATCGAGGATGACGTGATTTTCCACAGAAAGAACAAACCCCTTTTGGATGCATATTTTCTTTAGTCACAGCTATACGATTGTAGCCCGAAGGATTATTTGTAGCTGCTACAGTAAAGTTATTTGCGTAGCTTATCGAATGCTTTTCTGCTTGTTCAAGAGATCTGGCCGTGGCATCTGTGTCTTGTAAAGTCAGGATGGGTTTTTCTAACAGTCGTTGTCGGATGGACGAAGAAGAAATTCCACCGATGAAAGCTTCCCGAATGTATTGATTTTTGTTTTCTTCAGCAGAAACCGCTTCGAAGTTACATGTTTTAGCAAGCATTTCCAATTGTAGTATGAAGGCATCTATATTTTGTGTGTTTTTTGCTTCGTCGTCATCAATCGATATCTATTATAAACAATATTTTCAGGTTTTAAATAAGCGGCGTCCAATGTTCTTAATGCACTATCGTAGTCGGTTTTATCGCTTATTAAATCGAAAACAGAGGCTGAAATACAATTGATCAAGGCAAAGAAATTATCTGAAGTGTTTTCGATTAATCCGTTATTATGTGAGCGGATATAATTCTGGAGGGTTAATTTCCAATGCCTATAGGATTTTTCGGAATTAGGGCATGTAGGTTCCACCTCGAATCTGTCGGGACGTAAGATTCGATCCATTATTTTTTTTTTTAATTTATTATTTTTTTTTTTTACAGTTAATAAAATTGAAGTGAATAGTATCAGTAAGTAAAGAATTGCCTTTTAGAAAGGTTTTATTAACTGTAAAATACACGTACGCTCTTGAAAGGATCGAGCGGGAAAATGAAACAGAGGGCGCTTTTATTATGAATGTCAATCCCAAGGGGGATAACTCTTAACAACAAATTAAATCATGACAAGAACCATTATTTTTATGCAGAATAATGCTCCCTCGCATGCAGGAAATAAAATCAAAGATGTGTTTGTAAGAACTTGGATTCTCTAGGCTTTGGAAGATGAAGTGGCCTGCGAATTCACCAAATTTGAACCCAACTGAGAACGTTTGGAGCATCATGATGCGACGTCTCTATGCAAGTGGACGCGAATTTAAGAGTAAAGATGGGGTGTTAGATGTATTTCGAGGTACTGAGAGTTGTGGGATGCTCTCCCAGAGGTATCTCGAAGAATAACTGTTGACAAAAACCTAAATTTTAATAATTCTGTGGACACACCTCTTTTACAAGTCATTCATAAAAAAACATCGCTAAACCCCTACTAATTATGTCAACGAAGAAATTGTTATGCAGTTATTGTTTTCGAAGCATTTTTTCTAGTTCATTTAATATTTGAAAATTATTTCAATGAACAAGTTATGCGTATATTGTGTTTGTTTCTCAACATTTTTTTCAAATCTGACACAGTGAAATCAACAGATATTCCTGTCATCTTCCTTAGTTTCGCTAATACTACTTTAAATACTTTTATTTTCTGACTAGAGTAGATGAATAGTATTGTGATCACATTCTTAAAGTTTCATGGATTTTTATTCACTCGTTACTTAAATATTAAAAAAAATGTAAACTCGTTAATAATTTGATACAAAGTGTATATTACGAGGAATGATTTGCCTGGTAGACTAATTCGCAAAAGAAAAAAAAAGATTATAATGTAATGTAGTTCATCAAATCCCATAAAATTTACAATATTTCGTCAGCTGATATTTAGGCTTGACGATGACTGCTATGGAAAAGTCACTTCTGATTAATGTTATTTTTTTTAATATACAAACAAAGAAATGGTGTGCGGCGAGTTTAAATTCTACTTCTTTTATCGTAAATTACATTCATTGATAAGCCAAAAAGTAATAAAATAGTAAGGAACACCCTGGTTTAAACACGGGATCATTCTACTACTGAGATATGTTTCCAGATTTTAAGAAATCAGTTTTTGTTTTCTTAAGAAGACATTATTGGTTGAGGTTTTATTATCTCAGTTGCCGGAGCAACCTAAATTTTTCCCAGAAAAAATATGATCTATTAGAAAGAAAAGCTATTGTATAATAGGATTTTTTTCGATACTGTCCGTTTTATATGCTTTTTTTGAAATAATCAAACGTATTTATACGTATTTTATTCTTCATATATATATATATATATATATATATATATATATATATATATATATATAAATAAATTAGACGTCTTCAAAATTGACGTTTTTCTTCAAACATATGGAAACTGATATTATTCCCATTCTCCAAGGTCTAAATTAGCTAAATATACCAGTTATTGTGAACTTGAACCTTGGCTATGCCTGCCTCAAGAGCCATGTAATTTTATTGTTGATGTTTTTCAAAAACGCTGCAAAATTCGGGATATTATGTCCTTATTTTAATTGTAGCTTTCCATATGTTGATACTATAGCATTGAAAGTGGTACCAAATGAAAGATAATACAATTTCCTTGCATATGGTAGTAAACACATGAACACTTGTGTAAATTTTAACTAATTTTAATGCAAAAACATATATATTTTTTATGCTTGGAAAGGATGCGATCATATAATACATACCTTTATCTAAAAAATGTTACTCTTAATGCATGTATGTAATTTATTATCACTAAGTATGTTTTATCTCTTCATTTCAGATTGTAAGTTAAAGCTGATTTGTTAAGATTTGTGAACTGCTGACAACATGACATCTGGAATACAACTACGCTGTGGGAAAGTGGTCAGCAATACAAGTGAACGGGATGAACCAACTGAAAAGAGAAGAAAGGTGGCAACTCCTGTCACAAGGTCATTCAGTGATGTGTATCTCATTGGGCAACCCAGCTCCAGCATCAGGGGCTTTCAACTTCCTACTTATCGCCAGGTGTTCCAGTATTTCCTGCATTTGAGGAATGATAATCCCAACAGTGACAATAGGTCTTTAGCCCATGATGCAGTGGATGTCATTTTGCCATTCTGGAATATGGCAAGGATTAAAACACTAACTAGACCAAATGCAGTCAACCGTTTTATTATCCTCCACGAAAAGTACAGGAAAATTGTTAAAAACAAGGACAGAAATAACAAACCAGAGGAAGAGAAACGAGCTAACTTTCTGAAGGACTTAGACAAGTTATTTGATATTGGAGCAAAGGATGTTGTGGAGGAGATAAGAAGCAACAGGCTGCTCACAAAGGAGACCAAGGAAGAGGACGTCAATTTTTACTTGGGCCAACAGACCGTTCGCCTGACACACATGTCAGGTCATGATAAGATGTTTGAGAAGAAGTCTAGAGAGAAAAGCTTCCGAGAAGAAACGGAAGAGAGAATGTTATCATCAGTGACTGCTGGAGCAGCAGAAGTTGGGAAAATTTCAAGTGATGAAGACCCAGAGAACAGCCCAAGGCTCTGGTACTAATGAGGGTTCAGAATTCACTGAGACAACACCAAGCTGTTCATCAAAACCAAGTACGATAACCTTACACTTTCCACACTCAGTTATGACCAGTGAAGAGATTTGTAGCACTGCAGATCGGTTGTCACTCTTTGACAACCAGACTACAGCCATGGTGTCTGCAGTGTTAAAGTCAGGAGGCGCAGATCTTGAGGACTTTGTTATATCAAAGACGAAATAGGATAAACACTCGTCATAACTTGTGCCAAAGTTACATGAATAACTTCAAGGAAAGTCCGCCAGATTACTGCACACTACACTGGGATGGAAAACTTCTACGGGATGTTCTTGGTGAAAGATACCCAGTGGAAAGTCTTGCAGCGCTCGTCTCTGTACTCCCCAGTATGAAGAAGGGAAGCTGCTTGGTGTGCCCTTCATAGAAAGTTCCACAGGAATCCAACAGTGTAATGCTACATTGGAACTGATAGAAGAATGGGTCTCACAGACAACATTGTAGGCTTTGTATTTGATACCACAGCAAGCAACAGTGGCATCAGCAAGGGTGCAGCGAAGCTTATTGAAGAAAAACTAGGCAAAAAGGTATTCTACTTCGCTTGTCGCCATCACATATCAGAGGTAATAATTGGAAGTGTATGGGAGGCTGTGTTCAGCAAGGTCAAGAGTCCTGACAACCCAATGTTCAGCAATGTAAAAGAGAAGTGGGACAAGTTGGTTAAGGACTGCCCAAGAGTTCTGGGCCTAGTTGAACAAGACTTAAAATCGAAGAAGACAAGCACAATTGCAGTCTTAAGCAATTTCCTTGAGGAAGCAAGTCCGAGGGCAGATTACAGAGAGGTGGCAGAGCTGTGCCGGATCCTGCTTGGTGAAGAACCTCCTCGAGGTATCCACTGGGCCAAGCCAGGTGCCATTCACCAAACCCGCTGGATGGCCAGGAACATTTACTGTATGAAGATACTCATGTTTTCCAAGGAACTAAAATACAATACGGACACTATCTTCAAGCTGGAGAGGATGAACGAGTTCCTGGCCTTATTCTACACCAGCCACTGGGTGACCACAACATTTGCAGCTGATGCACTTATCCATGACCTCCAGCTTATGACGAACATGCTGCAATACAAGCAGTATGACTATGAACTGGCAACCTCTGCTCTCAAGAAAATGAACAACCACCGCTGGTATCTGACCCAGAACTAGTGCCATTCACCTTGTTCAGTTCACATGCCAGCATGACCAAGTCTGCAAAAGAGAAGCTCGCAGTCAAGCTGTCAGAAACAGAGAAACCTGAGAGTTACAGGAAAGGCAAGCCAGTGTTTCCTGTCGTCAATGCAGCTACAGTTCTCACGGACCTGGTGGGGCCAGAGTCTAACTTTCTGTTTGATGCTCTTCGAGTGAAATGTGACTGGTTCACTACTCCTGCTGACACCTGGGAAGACAATGATAGCTCCAGGAATGCACAGAAGTTTGTGACGTCAGTGAAAGTGACCAATGATGTGGCTGAGAGAGGTGTGAATCTAATGAGTGACTTTGCAACTCAGATCACAAGTGACCCAGATCAAAGAAGCTGCTTACTACAAATTGTGGAGTACCACAGGAAAAAATTGATAGTTTCAAAAAAAGCCACATTGAACAAGTGATAATACATGTATTAGTAACATCCTATCTGACAGTTTCTTATGCAATATATGTGTCAGTGCAGTGCTATAATACTACCAAACTGATTTTTGTAGTGTCCCAGCTGTTTGTGCATTAAAATTTACACAGATGTTCATGTGTTTTATTGTGCTTACTACCATATGCAAGGAAATTTTATTAGCTTTCATTTGGTACCACTTTCAATGCTATAGCATCAACCTCTGGAAAGCTACAATTAAAATAAGACATAATATCCAAAATTTTGCAGCGTTTTTGGAAAAACGTCAACAATAAAAATACATGGCTCTTGAGGCAGGCATAGCCAAGGTCCAAGATCACAATAACTGGTATATTTAGCTAATTTAGACCTTGGAGAATGGGAATAATATCAGTTTCCATATGCTCAATTTTGAAGAGGTCTAATATATATATATATATATATATATATATATATATATATATATATATAAATCGTTTTAGTGATAAGTAGTAAAAATATGTACGTCTTAAAACAAAATTAACTTTAAGGCTCCCAAATACCACAGATCTCGTAGCGTAGTAAACAACGTATTTGTTAAAGTTTAGTTGTTACTTACAGTCTTATGAAGGGATATCGTTCACTCCTCAATATAGGCGAAACGAGAAATCTAAATCCGAAATGTTTAGGACTTCTACCAACTTATGGCTGACAGAAGAAGTGCTAGCTTCCCCTGTAGATTAAATGAAGGGTTTCGCCCAAATAGCATGCAGATGCTCGTGTTTTTCTTTATGTGGATTACACAGACTGAACCGTTGGGAAAATACATTTACTATAAGAAGAGTCGTCTTAAAATCGAAATAAGAATTATCTGATAAATTCAATAATAGAAAATGTATGTAGTTATTTTAGATAAAATGTGATTTCACATAACCTTTTGTATTTTCAGAAATGTGAAAATCATCCATTCTCTTTATGAAGTAGTATAAAGCCGGCGATTTAAGTTACTTTTAAACTACTGATTTCTGTCGGTTAGGTCAGTTTGTCTTCCAAGTTGATTTAAAAAAGCAAATCTTGTGTCAAAATCGATTACATTTTTGTGGCATTATTGTCTGATTCTTTTCAACACATATTCTAAATATGTTTTTAATAGGAACATATTTGCCAAGAACATATATTGATTGTCTTAAAAAATATTAATTACTTTAACATGAATGGTGGGCATTGATAAAAGCACACGAAAATTGTATGGTGCTTAACCATTGTTTAAACGTCAAAGCATGAACTTCCGTTTCTTCGAATTCTTTGAATGCTTAGCATCGAAAATTTTTCTCTTAGGATTCCAACAGTATCCGTCCATTAGGACTGCGTTTCAGTGACCTTGATACCCAGCTTACATCTCTATGAAACCATGATGCAATCACTCCCCACACTCGTCACTCATTAAACCCAGGTTTTCAGAAACCGATCACTATGTGAAAATAAGTTGCTCTTGTTGCTGCCCATGTTCTTGAAAGCAATCAGCATGTTATTGACACGTTTTTGGTCTTATTGTTGCCTACAAAGGCTTTTACTAGCATAACAAATACTTTCAAATATTCCAGTCCCACTTCGTTCATTGAGTTAGCTAACTCTGGATCTCACATGAGTTGCCGGATCTGCGGACCGTCAAAGATGCCAGTTTTCAACTTCTCCATGACGATTTTCCGGAGATTTACACGCGAGGTGAAGCAGTCACCATCTTTTTCACGAGCCTTCATGAACTCCTAGGTTAAGCCGAGCTTGATATGTAGCGGTGAGAAAAATATTCTGGCTCTACTCATCAGAGGTTCGTTGATGACGATCCTTCATTTGCAAGGCAGCACTACTTCCGCACAGGCCAGAGTCCTTTCCTGTATGCTGAACATCCATTTTCGGAATATTTAATAGTTTTATATCTTCAGATTTATCTGTTTTTTTTTGACATAATAAAACAGATTTATCAGGCAAGAATTATTCCTGCCATTGAAATAATCATTTCCAATAAAACAATTATTCGACATTGAATTTTATCCCCAGCGACTCATTCCAAAACAGTTGACACACACGTACAAGTTAACCAAACGTAAAAAAAACGGCATGTAGACATGGCTGTAAAAACTTGATTTCATTCAGCATAAACAATGATTATTTGATTTAGCGCATAGAATCCGTGTTAAATAAGCTAACACAAATGCAGGCAATAAAGTTTCTGTTTATAAGTGTAATTAACAATATATGAGCGTATTAATTTCGCTAATATATGTTTGCAGTTAAATGGGTTGGTGAACAGCAAAACAAAATAAAATAAATGCAATAAACAGACGTTCAACTAGAACTCTTCACTTTAAATTTTCTCTCTCAACTTCAATCATGTGTTCTCCATCATCACCTCTGCCAACATACATTTATCAGAAAACTGACCCCGTTCCATTTGCATACGTGTGCAGTGAAAGAAAAGATCTCGTGAGATTCCATGAGACCACACCTTATAAATACATGGCTGCCATCTTTAATCTCTCTTTCTCTCTCAGATCCCATCTGAAGGTAAGTTGTATAACCGCACAATGCACACACACACGCGGGCGCTTTCTTCTTTGATTATTACATTCAACTCTACAATGTTTAAAGATAAAGGCATCGTATACACAAAAGAATGAACCACGCAAATCTGTTATTAAATAACGTTTCGATATAATAGTCGTATTTTCAATGGGCAAATCTTTCTCATACTTTTTATTGAGTTGCCTAAACGTGGTAGGCTCATAACTTGTACTTTTTATTTTGCCTTTTAATTCTCACATTCCGTATATAACCAACGAGAAAAATGCTGTTTCTGAATCGAAATCTAACTTATCTTTTCTTATTTTTTAACCCTTCATTTATCTCTTTTTCTCTTTACATCAAATGGTTCAGAATTTTTCTTGAGCAATTTGTAAAAAAAAGAAAAAAAAAAAGAAAAATGTGTTGGCACATTGTGATGATGGCTTAATATGATTCTATATCCGGAAATCACATACTCATGTTAAATAGATCTAGAAAGATTATTTATTTTCTTTCGTTGATTTTCAGCGAATGTCTTTTCTCTTTCGAAATAAATAGACAATAAATATTGCCACGCATTTTACTTGTCTTCAGAGCAACTAAATAAGCCAAATTTATTTTGACAACTGGTGTTATTATCCGATTTCGACATCTCTCCCGCTGGACTCTTCCCAACACCGATATGAATAGATCTACAATGATAAAAAACTCAATATTGACACGAGTTTTTTTATTTATGAGAGGGAAGATATTGCTTCAGTCTAGTGAAAGTGTGATGTATCATGAAATGGGACCTCATTTCACACACACACACACATACATACACACACACAAATAATTCCGCACATGTACACAATGTATCAAATAAGATAAACAAACTGAAATACTGAGGATGTGTGATGTATGGTTTAGATTCTAATTTCATACGTGGTGAATTTTTATTAATTATCGTTCAGCAACAGCATCATCATTTATTCAAACATGTTATCGATTCACGTAAACATTGGGGAAGACATTTATCAAATTTAAATGCTTTATTACTGAATGAAAAACTGCGAAGGATTTAACTTCACAATTGGCAGGCTGAAATCTAAGGCGTCAACAATATTGCGCCGCCAAGATATATAGTAGGAGGTGTAATCATTGTAGCATGATTATTATGAAATCTAGTTGCGATGATCAAATTTATATCTTACAACACGATGTCCCATAGACGATAAGTAGCTACTTTAAGTTTATATCCTGTTTTCTATGGTATAAAATCTTGTTTTTGATTCAGCCGTTTTTACAGAATAGAGGTTAATAGCCTATATATATATATATATATATATATATATATATATATATATATATATATATATATATACCTGTATATATGTATCCATATATATTCATATATATACACATATATATATATATATACATATATATATATATATATATATATATAAACAATTTAATAAGTAAGATTAAGATTTTAATTTTAAAAGTCAGATCAATCTATTTCATATCAAACAAAGATATATTGATCGAAATAAGCTCCATCAAATCAACAATTTTTTTTCCAAAGCAAAACAAGTATATCTATGCTACTAACATGAATTCTTGCGTTCTGGTAGCGATGAAGCTGCTATAGGCGTTTTTGATATCGCTTATGTTTTCGACGCATTTCTCGCGCAGAAAGTTGTCGAGATGCTTGAAAAAGTGGTATTAAGTAGGTGAGAGGTCTGCAAAATATTGTAAATGAGGCAGAGTTTCGTAGCCCAATTTGCTTACCTTCTTCAGAGTCGGTTAAGCAATGTTTGGTCCGACAGGATAATTTGACCTTTTCAGCTGACTTATTTTGCATGTTCTTGTCGATGTTTCCGATGCAATTCCACGATTTGTTGACAGTATTCTTGGCGTAATGCTTTCGTCTGAATTAAAAAAAAAAACTGTAATGGATGAGATCTGTCGCAGATCCCCAAACAGTCTTCATGACCTTTTGTTGCAACTCTGGCCTAGAGAAGTGACTCATGAAATTCTTCGGACTCTAATCCCTTAGCTTAATGGCACCGATTGTCGTAAAGAACTTACTCTTCATCGCAAGTCATACCCCGGTCGGGAAACGGGTTGTTCTTGTCGCGTCATCAAAGGGAGGATTACACTTACTAACGGTTTTCTTTTGGTTGTCGTTTAATTCGTGAGGCATTCATATATCATTTTTTTCTTTCCAATCTCTTTCAATTGCTTTGAAATCATAGTATACGCTACGTCTAATTAATCGAATACGTTACGTCGAATTCAGAAACTAGTTCTCAAACAACTGAACGTGGATTGACCTCGACTAAACTTCTTAATTAATCGTTGTTAACATCCGATTACCGACACTATGTTAATCATCTTCAAGACATTCGTCGATGCCATGAGGTTTCTTGAACCACCATTGTGCTGTGCGTTTACTACTGGTTCCTGTGCCAAATCCTTTGTTGATATCGAGAGCTGTTGGAGAAGCTTTTCGATCTCGCTTGCGCGATTTCCTTTTTTTTCAGTTTTACATTCAACGTTCTTAAAAGAAGACATAATTCTTTAAATACCATTGTAAATTAAACGAGTAGACAGTGCGTCAAGTGATCTTTAAAATGACTTATAAAGTAAACGTATTTTAAAGAGAACTCATATTAAAATCCATAATTTGAAATCAGATTAATAAAAAAAAAACTCGCATTAACTTTCTTGCAACCTATATTTTTGTGTGATTATCTATTTTCTCTCCTTGTAAGACATAGGCGCGTTCGATATGAATGTTCTGGTTTGGGTAACAATTCGAAACTTAGACTTGACTTTTGAATTTAAAATTTAATTCAAACTATTATAGAAGGGCAATTTAATATAATGAATAGTAGGTTTTCTACAGTGCAATGTAAGGTACACGACTTGTTGACTAAGTCACTGCGAGGAGGCGTCTGAAGCTTCCACCCGATTATGTGAGTGATAAGCCAATTCCACGATCTCCATGATAATACATGTGTAGTGTGGAATATTAGTTCATTGTAATTCAATCGCAGCCAACTTCGAGTCTTGCTGATATATATATATATATATATATATATATATATATATATATATATATATATATATATATATATATAATATATGCGAGAGTGATATTTGTGTGTGTTTGAGTGTGTCTACGTTTTTCCTTGTGTGATTTACTTTCGTAAGAACTGCGAAATAAACGTGGATTTATTTAATTTCACGCAGTTGTTCCTCATTTTTCTTTATGCTTTCTTTGGGCGATTTTTAAACCTGGATGCTTCTGATAAGTATCAAAAATCGTTAATCGAACAAAAAGGCCGATTATTAATTACGATCAAGTTTTTATTTCAAGTTAACCCCCTTATAGGAGTGCAAAAGATTCGATGTATAACATTTTCAGTAATTTGGGGGGGGTAATGCAGAGGCGCGTTCGAAACAAATTAGTGTTTAGAGAGCTATTAATTCATGACACTTGACAATTGCACACCATTATATAAAAATGATTTTATAAAATTAAGAGTAGGTTCTATAGAGTGTAATGTAGACTAAAGCGGATTCTGGACTTCACCATGTGAATCTTTCTTCCCAGTGCATCACAGTTGATTTTCGACTAAGACAATAAATCTATTGTATTAAAAATGGGTAAATTAGTAACAGTAAGAGAAATGTTGGGCATGTGTTTACGCTTATGCAATCACAGGCAACATTTAGTCTCCTTTCTAGTATTAGGTTGGGGCAAAAATAATGTCGTGGTTACATATATAGTGTAATGTCAAAAATCGACAGTATTTATGCAGTAAGATGAAAAGGCTTGTTAAAAAGGCGGGTTGACACACACACACATATATATATATGTATATGTATATATATACACATACATATATATATATGCGTATATATATATATATATATATATATATATATAAATGTTACCCTAAACATATGCAGCCACATCAATATCCGCATAGCATAGAAAAAAGATTTTTGACTCCCATAAACCCTTTTGTAATAAAAGATAGTGGATAAAAAACATTCAAGTAGAGTATACCGAGACATTATTAAAAAAAAAAATTTCTAAAAACAAGGAAAGAAAACCTATCTGGTTTATCACTCCATTTTACCGCAAAAAACATAAGAAAAAATATTTACCTCATCAAAGTACATTTTCTACTAGGAAAAACCCTGTAGAATGTTAAAAAAACGCTCTCAAAGTAAGTTATACTTTTAGTGATAACCCTGGAAATATATAAAAAACATAATAGATAAATACTAAATAGCCACTAAAAACCAAATATATCTGAACTTAACAAACACTAGATCGTGTAATTTTTTTTAAACCAGGCTTGAATGCTTACTCCAACGCAATTTTTTGGCCAAATCTATAGTATATAAAGCGACTATTACTATAGAGGAAAACCTTAATGTAAGGCAATACTATATCGGCATTGCTGGTAAACCTTCAAGAAGAAGAATTCCGGTCACCAATATTCTTTTAAGAATCCCAAATATAAAAACAGAGAATATTACTCGCCACATACTATGGAATTTAAAGGAGCAAAACATGACAGCAGTAAACTGGAACATTCTGTGGAAAACAGACACATGTAAATCTTCCAATTAACCTTGCTACTTTTGCTTAAGCGAAAAACTAATTATCTCAAGGTTGAAGGATAGAGAAAAGTTTCTGAATAAAAAAAAAACTTTATTAACAGCGGGCACTACACATCTCCCTTGTTTGTGTGTTTTTACATGTAATAGTTGAGTTAAATTTACTTAATGCCTTGTCATTTTAACCTTATATTATAATTTGGCTGTAATGTAACATAAAAAGTGCAGATATGTAGTTATTCTTAATTTAGACCTCTTACTATATACTTCCTTCTGTCTTCCACTCCTTTATTGCTATTATTCTACCTTAAAAGCTTTATAATTCTTTATTGTAAAGGCCCTCCCCATTATCGAACGTTTACTATTGTTTTTTATGTTTTTTTTACCATTGAATCTTTTAATCAATCTTTTTATGAACTCAAATATTGTAAATTTTATATTTACCCATATTGAAATACAATTGCATATATATATATATATATATATATATATATATATATATATATATTAATAATAATTTGAATCTATATTTTATTGTACACTTAACTCCTGTATCCATTGCGACGTCCGGTTTTTACTATTATATATGTATATATATACATTATATATATATACACATTATATATATATATATATATATATATATATATATATATATATTGATGTATATGTGTGTTCCAAGATAGCTACAAAAAAAAAGAATGGCTCTTTCAGAAATTATTTTATACAGAAAGCTACTTGCAATGTCTGACCTTTTATTTCCACTGTGTGTTGTGTTTGTCGCCTGTCGAACGTGAGTTGAGTCGATGCTTTTAATCGAATAACCTTTAAGTTTTAATCAACGACTTTTATCTTTTTGTTTATTCAATCTAAAATCACGCATTGTTTAGCGAAATAACAAAGCAAATATTCAATATTGTTTTTTAAAAATTATTTTCATCCATTACTTCTAAATAAATAGCCATGGTTATATTCAAAAGCATCCAGTGGAAAAATTTCGTACGCATAAAAAATAAAATATCATGATTTCCGTTTGGTTAAACTTCAAGTACGACATGCATTTCGTTTTTAGTGTTTTTATTGCGCAACTGACGCATTTATTACACTTTTACATTTTTAGTAAATAATGTACAGTTTTTGCGTTCGAATTAATTCTTTAATGTGAATATTTTGTACAGGTTTTATAATGTAATTATGTCGAATACACGTTGTGTTTTATCTTGCATTCATGAACCAATTTTCCCTAATTTAGTATTTATGGTTGGATTAAGTAAAAAAAAATGTCTTTGGTTATCACAACTTAAGCAATGCATATAACGCACACATAAATATTTTCATTGGTGACATAAATACATGGAAACTTGCGTTAAATACATCACACAATTATTTACAATAAAGCAATATATGCCGATGAACTAAGTACAATAGGGGTAGAAATAACTGCCTTAAAATATGTATATAAAATTCCTTGAATTATTATTATTATTAATATTATTATTATTATTATTATTATTATTATTATTATTTATTATAATTGGAATGACAGCATATAAAACAACTTGAAAGTACATGGCTATTCTAACAAATCGAAAGGTTTAGTTTTATCTGAATTTTTTATTTTAATAATAGCTTTATGTTTGTTGATAATTCCAGGATTCGATGATCGTTGTGAAAGTCGTTTTTTGAAAAAAAAAGCATCCCTGAATAGTTATTACAGAAATATGACAATCTTTGCTATTTTAGATTTATTAATTTATTTTTATTTATTAATGTTTATAAAATTAATTGTTGATATTTATTTTGAAGTAAAATTGATTATGTTTCAATAAATAATCATTATTTTCTTTCTTAAAAATAATTATATATTAGCGATTTTAACATTTTACATGTCTAGCTTCTTGTGTAAACCTAATCAAAACGAGACGTCAAATGTCTCTATGCACGGGCTCATCTCAGTATTGTCTGCTATATTATTAAAAAAACGTCCCCCATCTTAAAAACTATATATGTGTATTTGCGTGCGTATGTGTGTGTGTGTGTGTGATTGTATATGTGGCTATATATAAAAGGATGAACTTTTATAAATACTGAAACAGCTATACGATTAATCGATGTTTCTATCTAAACTGATATTTTGATGATAGTAAGGGTTGATGTTAATTTGTCAGAAAATCCACATTATATTTACGATCTTGTAGAATTTTAGTTTTTGCACTTATCAAAGCCCAAAGGTCGTTCGAGAATAAGTGTTGAATTTACTATGTTTGTGTAAATTGAGTAGAATTTAATTATTTAAGAAGACGAATAAACAAGAACTTGTAGACATAAGGCTTGATAAACACTATGCTGTGTTCCACTGGAAAGCGGAAAAAGTGCCCAGGAACGAAAATTTGTTTATGGAATCTGCGTTTACATTTAGCCAAATAAAGGAATTGTTGTAGTTAGTCGAGTATTTTTGTGAAAGTTAGATTGGAGTTCCATCGAGCACTTGCCATGCGAATAGCGATAGAGTCAGCCTCGCGACGTCTCTTCTTTGGGAAAGAGGTTGCAATAAGGAGGAAATGGCATCACCTACTAGATTCGAAACCGGTTTTGAACTCTATCAATGGATAATAGGCCGTGCCGAGCTGATCCTCCCCAGACGTGGCAACAATACTCAATTTTAGGGTGCACCTGGTCCTTATAGAGATGGAGGATCGCATCAGTATTGAGATATTTACTGGAGCTGTAGATTGATACAACTGTTTTACCAGAGAGCTTTGCAACAGATTTGATTCATGTCTTCTATTTCAGACCGGAATTTTTTCAAGATATGACGCTTTCCCACGGCGAGAGACATTAATTTCAATGAGGTGTAGCGGGGGTCAAAACGATTATAGTGAAGGAAGAGAAGTTTGGTTTTCGATGAAGTAAAATTAACCAACCACCTTTTTCCTCGTTCATCATGTTCTCAATATCAAGAGCAAAGGAATGAGAAAGATCTTGATCATTGCTAGCTTGTGGTGTGTCGCTATAGATTGTGTTCTGCATGAATGTGCGGGAATAGCTAACAATGTGATTTGGAAGACCATTGGCGAAGATCAGGACAAGGTTGGGTCTAGGATAGAAGCCTGAGTGACGCCAACGTTAATACAATTAGTTTTTGATTTCTGCCCATTAATGATTAATCTTATAAGCCTATCAGAGAGGAAGAATTTTATAACTTAGAGGATATTCCCAGTTTTTTATAGCAAACGATCTTTCGAAATAGTCCTTTATGCGACACTCTGTCAAAAGCCTTTAATATGTCAAGAGTTATTGTTCTAGAAGTACCCTTCGCCGAGAGATTAACTAATCCTGTGTGATATATCAGCTGTAGATTTCGCTGAACAGAAGTAATCCTGCATTGAGACGGTTATGTTTGCTGAGGTGATTGACTACGTTTCTGGTTATCATAGTTTCCACCAACTTACTCATGGCGGACAAGAGACTGAATGATCTTTATTGGGAGGGAGATAACCGATATCTGCAATTTTAAAATCTAGGAAGACTGATGAATTATCCAAGCTTTGGGGCATTTTTTAATTTTTTATTTACATTTTCGACTAATTTTGTTTAAACTGTTATTTTTTCAGAACAATTTAATCTCAGTTTATCTTGCATGGGAGACGACGTGTTCCCATTTAAACGCCAGTAGATTCGCGTAGCATGCTCTAATATCTATACACGTTTATTTTTTATTACTTATCATTGTAATAAACACTTTGGTAGTTATAATCATTATTAACTAAAAAAAAACAGCCACCGTTTAATTATTACTTCGTATTAATTAATACAACATTCTCCTTCTCGATACCACGAATGGATATTTGAGAAATTGGATAAAAGGCATTTCATACTAATTCCAAAACAATGGCTGCATTTTCCATTTAGTTTTTGCTTATTCGTTATTTTGCGTTCTAACTTTGGTCAAATATTAAATGTGCTAAATCAATATTTGGTTTATATTAACTACGTATATTTACATTAAATATACAGATTTAAAACGTATTAAAATACAAAAAAATATTAAATAGGCTCAATCTGCGTTTTAGTAAATTATACACGGTCTCCAACTAAAAAATACAGGATAAAATAAATTATCATCTGTTAAGTGTTTAGACATTATTTTAGCTGAGGCAAGAGTTCCCCTTCTGAAGGGGAGCTTGCCTGTATCCCACCAAGTCGAGCTTGTTTCACATATTTTTGAAGTAGGGGGGGCATTTAAATATCTACCTTATTCTTTATAATAGCAGTGAGTCTCCTGGCCTCTTCGGCGTCTTGGAGACTGGGTAGAGTACTCGCCAAGGATCCGTTCTTTACACTCAGCCCGACAGGTGCCGAGCCGGGACCAGTCCTGTACCTATCGAACTGATGTACGCCGCCTGGTCATTAATCAGGAGGTAAGTCCACCCAGGCCTTCAACTCTGCTTTCGGGTTGGGAAAGTTTATTGCAGGTAACCTGAGGCGCCGCGACCGCTAGATGCCTACAGGGATGCTCAGGCAATTTTAATCGAATGAGAAGTACCTCGCTTTTAGGGAAGTTTTCCTGTATTCCACTTTCCGACCGGCAGTTAAATTTGTGATGGGGATGAGTCTCCTTGTGGTCTCGGCGTTTTCGAGACTGGGTAGAATACTCGTCAAAAGGCGTCATTGATACTCAACCCGACTGGTGCAGGGCCAGGAACCGGCTCAGTACCTATCGGAATGAGGTAGGCCGCCTGGGTATCACTCAGCAGGTCCAACCTCCCAGGCCTTGCCACCCTGTTTTCTGCTGGGGGAAGTTTATTGTTTCTCAGTTGAAATGTCCCGACCACGGATTGCTGACGAGTATTGCTGAGTGCTCCTCCTTTAGAGGAGCTTTCCTGTATCCCACTTTCCGACCCTGTGTCACGTATTTCTGTGGTGAGCGGCAATTAAATATCTACCCTCATTATTAATCAAAAATAGTTTAACGTCCCCTATAAAAATTATTCACTGTTTCTATAGTATCCCTCTCTCTCTCTCTCTCTCTCTTGGGCAGTCCATCGATTTCGACGATGACGCGGAGGTCGGTTAGTGTCTGTGTCGAAGGTGCGATGTGAGTCCAATCGGAGCCCTGAAACCCCGGCCGCAGATATGACACCTGATCGCAGGTTAGTGGCGCCCCATCAAACCTGTCGGCACGCTCTCACTCCATCGCTACAGGACTTTCACCTCTCTTCCAGCGTAGGCAAAGTAGGAATAAGCTGCTTCCACAATACTGCTAGCACCCTCTCCGCTGAAAGCAAAAGTACAGAGGCAAGGACGGGCCACGATAGACTGCACACATGCAATCAACCGCATCCGATGGCTGGGATAGACCCGAGCCGAGTTGTACATCACCCTTGTTGACCGCGTCGGCACTGCGTTGCTGGTTCATCCGCTTGTCAAGCAGTTCGGATTTCTTCCTCATCCTCCAAGAGCATAATTGATCAGACTTAGATTTTTGTGACCCTAAATAGGGGAGGACTAGTGGGTACTACACCTTGCCCAAAGGTGAGCCAGCAATGCAACGACTAAGGAATAGTGCCATTCTCCCCCAAACCCTGGAGCTTCCACATCAGGGCCTAGTTTTACGTCATACCCATGGCTATATTATCTAGACCCATTGAAACATACCAAGGCAATGTATGTGTTTATATATATAGTGCGGCATTCAGTATAAACTTTTCCTACGAATGATGGTTGTTACAGAATAGAATATTTAATGTGCTTGCAGGTCAAGAAAGATAGTGATGTACATGGTACCTTTTTGCTTATCTGAAGTCTATACTAAAGCAAAAATCTAAATACCATACGACCCTGTCGAGCATTTCTTTGCTAGTTTCTATCATAATTGTTCGTGTCCGAGTTATTTTAGAAAAAAATGATTTGAAAATCGTTTTCACGTTCGTCATCATTTCAATGTTTCGTTCCGAAAGAACATGATTGCTTGAACATAGAGAAGTAATTGTGTATATTTAGAAAGAAATTACTCATATTAACGAAAACGAAATAACTTTTGAAAAAATAAAAAAAAACATATCAACGTGACTCTACAACGAGATTTACGAACAAAACTGGCCTTTGGCTTACGTGTCTGTGAGCAGCCAATCAGTAACAATGACCTTTGCACTCGTTCGATTCTTATTCAACTCAATTATATATTTTCTCGATCCGTGATATAGTTTAATCAATAATACGTGTATATCACGTTTTTACTAGAATAATATCTACTGATAAATTGTCAGCAGTTACACTACTACTATTCATGCTGCTGCTATTACTACTGGTACTGCTAATAATAATGGGAATATCAATACTAGTAAAATCATAATCATATGAAAAACATATCAAAACAAGTATTAGTATTACATATAACAATGTAAACAGTGTCGAAATGTTTAACGACAAAGAGTATAGTAGCAGTTGCGCTAAGTTCAAATCCGATGCACCCACGGAAGCAATTCTATCAAACCCACACGTGACCTTGTGAATAAAGCCAGAGTGGTCTGCCATTTCTACTGTAGTATAATATGAGGAGCTTCCTGTAAATAATTTAAAATGGGGAAGCACTTCATGCCCGGCGTAAAATAAAAGCTAAGACACAGACAGAGATATATAAGGAAAAATACATGCCCACATACACACGCGTAAACACCCATACATGTACGAAACACTGAACGTAAGCAAACATAAGAGAAACAATTAATAATTCTTATAACAGTATATGAAATATTTTCTAACAATTTCTCCATAATCTGAAGAAAACTAATACGTTCAAATATTTTATTGTATTAAAATTCAGGGTTGTTGTGTTAATGGCCTGTTTTATAAGGTCCTTTGAATACCCATTTTTAAATTATATTTTATGATCCTGTTCACTGGAGAATAAATTTTTGAAGGAAACAGATCATAAATGATAAGTCTCTCTCTCTCTCTCTCTCTCTCTCTATATATATATATATATATATATATATATATATATATATATATATATATATATAGTTATAAAAATACATATGGCAATTAAGCTACATAGAATATTCCGTGTTTCACTCTCGTAAGCATTTGTTACGCATAAACCTGACAAATTCTCACCAGAATGAAACAAAGAATATTCTTTTTAGCCTAATTGCCATTTATATTTTTATAACGTACTACCTAGCTCTACTTATGTATTGAGCACTGTTGAAGTAAATTCTGAACATTTACACAAAATTATATTTTCGTATATTAATTGATGTGATTAAATGAAGTAGTCATATATATATATATATATATATATATATATATATATACATATGTATGCATAGAAATAAATACATAAATATATATTCTACCGCCATTAGTGTGTAAACGTACTTTTAAACTAATATTATTCCACTTTCTTGTTAGCGTATTTTTATAAAATCCAAAAATAATTTGTAAAATTAATTGAAAAAAAACATAACTAATAAATGCTACCAGTAGTTCATTTGTGTTAAATCTACATGTGTCTAGATTAAAATAACTTATTTTTCTTTCTCTAGTATCAGCAGGTATTTTTTTATCGAAAACTATTAACTAATCAAGTTTTCCATTTCTGAATAAACCAAAGTGTATGTGATTAAAGTAATATATGCTATAAATCATTGAAAAGTATTATAATTATAATAAATATTTATAATCAATTTTTTATAAACTCAAATATTGTAATGTTTATTTAATAATAATAATAATAATAATAATAATAATAATAATAATAATAATAATAATGATAATAATAATAATAATAATAATAATAATAATAATAATAATAATAATAATAAATCTTTATACGCATGCGTTCTTTAAATATATTTTTGAATTTTGTAATCATTTATTTATGGCATATTAGAAAATATTTATTGAATGCAATTCGCTATGCTTTAAGTATTGAATAATTTTATTAAATCAGTCTTGTATCAGATAAATAACGGATTTGTGTGCTATCAAATAATTTATATAATTCTGAAACATGCACTGACTAAGCAATAGTGTTGATGTGCCAATTCTCGGAAGTTAATCATTGTGGAAATATATCATAAGTGTGCTACTTTACTAAGTTATAAGATATTAATTATTATGAAGCGTTTAACACAATTTTCCTGCAGTTTATTTGTATTGGAATTATTATAAGACGACAACTGTGTTGTACATGCATACGTTGTAGCATAACAATAGTTATAAAAATCTTCTCAATAAACACACGCACACACATGATAGATTTTAAATTTAACCACCCACACATGAATGTGTACACTGAGTAGTGAGTATTTACTTTAAATATTGCGAAGGAAAAACACACATATAATTATATATATATATATATATATATATATATATATATATATATATATATATAATTTAATCTACCGTCAAGTGTGTAATGTCTATATCTATACCTAATATACATATTATTTATTCGAAGGTAAACAGTTACATTTAGTTGCTACAAACATCCATCTGTTTCAGTCAATAAGACTTCGTCAGACGACCCTAAACAATTCGAGGCTATAGAAAAATAACAAAAGACCGAGCCCTTAAAAAAGATTATAAACAGTTCGAGCTCTTTAAAAAAGGAGGATAAAAATGGAGAAGTCGTATTTAAAACGTTTTGGAAAATTGTTTAAAAACTACTAAAACTGGATTATAGACAATATAAATTTGCTTTGCAAGTGTGTTCGTTTACACAATAAGTCGCGTGTCAAAAAATGTGAAGATTAGGGAGGAAAAGCGTGTTTAATAAAAATATATGTTTCTACGATGAAGAATAAAACGTTAAGCGTTTATAGACTCATACATACATATCCACAACGAGACAGTTATCTATATACATACACACCCACCCACACAGACATATATATATATATATATATATTAATATATATATATATATATATATATATATATATACACGCACGTGCATACACATAAAGAAACATACGTACAGAAATACGAGCATACATACATATGTATATATTGGAGTAAATAATTTTACAATATCAAATTTATAAAATTAAGTTATTAGTTTATGAATTATATTCAAAATTACGATCAAATGTTATTATGGAGTTATTATGAACATTTAAAATTTAATCGGGGTACATATAAACGTACACCCACAATTATACTGATATATAAATGCTTACGTGTACGCATTTTATTATTATTATTCACAAAATTTTAAAGCAATTACCAATTTTATCACATTATTATATACGTTATGTAAGATTTTTTATTATACTTTGTATTACTTGAGTTAATAGTGATTAAAATTAAAATAACATTACTTTAGCGGAGTTAGGTAACGTGCATATCTTACTATGGGTGTAAACCATCTATAATGTTCGTTATATTTGTACATATTAGATTAAATCATAGGTAGAGTACTTAACAATTATTTTACTTACAAGTTTATATTATTTCTATAGACTTAAATATAGATTGGAGTTAGGTTGTTCTGGATTTACTGCATGGATTTGAAAATTCAAGAGTTGGAGATTTGTTCCATGTCAGAACAATAATGGTAAACTACTTATATACGCATGCATATACCAAAGAGACAATTGCATAAAATACGCATATATACGCATACATGCCTACACATATACACATATAAACATATTAAAAAAGCAGGATGAATAAATGCATTAGTTTTGCATTTATCGGATCTAAAACAATTTTCTTCTTCCCAACCCAAACATATACATGTAGTTATATAAATATTAAAACATACACTAAAGTGGGGGAAAAAGTACATAAGTTATAGATTAGTACATATACGTATGTAACATAAGGTTGATTAGATTGGGTTAGAGAGAAGGGATGGGTATAGTTATACGTACATTTACCAAATAGGTGGACAACAGAGATGGGGACTCCTGTTGACAAGAAATCTTATACAGTATTCACAAGATACATATATATATATATATATATATATATAACATATAAAATAGAACTGTAAGATACATATATATGAGAAATATGGATAAGTCTCTAAAAATAGTTATTTATGGTTACATGAATGCGTACAAATGGGTTGGTACTTAGTATATGCGAATCATGGATGGAAGAAAAGGGATGTAGAAGTATATGGGTCGCAGAAGATAGTGTCATTAAACCATATGACGTATAATAATTTACAGCATATAAGAATTGAGGGTATGCAAATGACATATGAGGTAATACGTAATGAATGTATTCAAGTAGTATCTAAGTCTTCAGATAAAATCTAGGTTATAATGGAGGTGTTTCTTATAGCGTTTGCAAGTGATAGAGTTTTCGTGTTTTATATATATATATATATATATGCATATATATATATATATATGATGCTGTTGAAACAAACAACTTATTTGAATTCTAACAAATAACTAGGTATTTGATTTCGAATATAATCTCATAGAATCTATTTCATTGCTCTACTACGCTTTCAGGCAATACTGGTTTAATTATTCTTGGAAAATTCTCAGCTGCTTCCTCGTAACAATTCTCTTGATAGTTGAGATGCCTTAAACAGTTCACTTGCCTATACGATTTAATTTAAGAAAGACTGTCTGATTACTTCAAACCTGGTACATAGGGAAGCTTGAAATATAAGCTGATTCTTATAGTAAAAGAAATCGTGAAAATTAACCAACATTATCTGAAATGGTAGAACAATCGTGTTATTAGTATTATGTCACTTAATCACCCACTTTATTTTCTGGCACTGTCAATATATATATATATATATATATATATATATATATATATATATATATATATATAATTTAGATTTTTAAAATATATACAGATAATATATATATAACATATTTTTCCAATTGACACAATTAATTAAACCGAGTAAAATAGCATTTATAATTTCGGAGCATTTATGTCAATCGTGTACATTCCTAAGTCAAATACTCAACGAATTTTTTGTGTATTTTTTGTATATAAAATATTCAGACAAGTATTACGCGGTTCTCGTCCCAAAAGACAAAACAAAATAAAATAAACGGGCTGCTTATGGGTAAAAAAAAAAAAAAATAGCACTTGGGGGAAAGGGCTAATCTGATTTTTACCTGTTTGTCAACTTTCACGACTGTACGTAGGCGATTGATAAATATGACAGCTTTCCAAAGAAAACACTTTTAAAGACCGTCTCAAGCTGGTCTTATGGTTATTGTACTTATCATTCTTTCTTTGGGTTATAGTTTCGATCTCAGCTCGAGGATGTCCTTATACTTCGAACATCAGAACTACTTAGAAACAAACATAATACTCGCTTGCCTCTGTCTTTTTTTTCTGTACGAATTAAAATATATCATTTATGCGTATTTTACTACCGGGCAATATCGTGCTAGTACAGCTAGTATTGTATAACTATAGCCATGCTTACGAATTTGTACATTCCGGACAAGGCAAAATATAGTTGAAATAATATAGGGAATGTTATTAATGAAATATTAATAAAAGGTTTATATTTAATCAGATTAAATTTGAATGTCAAAAACTTTCTTAATGAAACGGATACGAACAAACTTGCTATTAATGGAATGATTTTCGAAACTAACTCGCTCAATTTCGTAGCAATTTAAAAGAAAAACTTTCAAAAATCATATAGAACTAATAAACTAGATTATAAAACTGAAGTGTTTATATGAATTTTTATCATGCAAATAGTAATAAGTTTATTTTTACGTTAATCAGTTTTATAAACACGTGTTACATCGTAAGGGCTGCCCTCTTTTCATGTAAGTATAAAAATAGAAAGATTTAGTTAAAATGAAAATGAATAGCATAGGCGAAATTCGAACCTCGTAATTTCCGTTTAGAAATAGATTACGTGTGAGAATTAGAAAATAGAATGTAAAGCAAACGATTGTTTAGAATAGAGATAAAATATTTCAAGAAAGGAATGTGCACTGTCAATTTTGTTATGAAAATTCAATTGTAAAGAATGCAGCTATAAGATAATGTTTTTAACATATTGGAACTATAGGTTACTGAGTATAGGTTACACTTCCTTTTGTAAAAAGGAAAAGTTTTGTACACGCATGTCCAGAACACGTGAAAGAAGGCACATGTTTTAACATGTGTATGACTTCCTGGAAAATAGAAAGTTCTAGAAATAGATAGAAAAACTTTAGAGGAGCAGACAGAGGCAGGGGGAGAAACTCAGAGAGAGTCTGAGGATTCGAACGTCTAGAAGCGAGACGGTCACTTGTGAAACTTAGAATGAAGCTTTGAATTTTGGATGAAGAAAACCACGGCCGGTCGTGAAGAAATAAACCCATCATGTGTTTTTATAAAACGTCGTCTTGTGTTGTGATTCTACAAAAAGGTAAATTGAATTGTTATTATATGTCTATATGTCTGTGTTATAAAATGTCATGACATACACATCTCATATCTACACTAGGACTGTCTGAAGACTGTCTGAACAATCTCTCTCACAACATCCCTCTCTAGAACTCTTACAACACATCTCTCTTCTAAGACTGCGCTTATAATAAGCCTCTCTGAATGAAACCCCTATATAACACACGTAAATTAATTTATTAATTTTAGTAAACCTCAGGAGGATTTAAGAAATCTACGGACATCCTCGATCAATCGTTACTTCTGCAAGTGTAGTTAAATTTTCGTTGATCCCTTCTTATTTATAAGTTTTTATTGAATTTTGTTTTAATGGATGAAGGTGTTACGTTCCAGAGTCGAGAGAAATGGATAGTAACTAAAATATATTATATATACATATGCGCATATATGTATATATTCAACATATATATATATATATATATATATATATATATATATATATTAGCTCGGGTACTAGACGTTGCCCGGGTGTTTGGAGGTGTATATGTAGGAGAGGGTTACCCTGTTTTAATATTATAAAGAAAAACACGATATTAAAAAAAATTGGAAAAACCAAAACAAAGCAAAACAGCCAACAAACGTAAAAAATGGGGAAAAGTGTAAAAAAGGAAAATAAAAAGTTTAGGTATGAGGACAGGCTCGAACCCGAAGCATCGACGCTAAGCCGGCAAAAAAGTCCTGACACGTTACCCCTACGCCAAAGAGACATACACTTAGAAAAATATAAAATTAAACCTTTAAAACACTTTCAGGTGGTTGAAACTAACGCAAACATTTGTTAGGTCTAACATGACGTAATTGTCGTACTAGCAGGAGCAGAGAAAATGAACGAACGATTTTTTCCGCAACCTCCTTGTAGAAAATGGCCCAGTTTAGGGTGAATGAATTTATATTTTTGGCCAATTGTTCGATATTTGTTGGAGCTTTAAATGCTAACTATCTGGCTGAAATCTGTGGCCCATGTCGAAAGTTTTTGCGAGACATACAAACACACAGACACACAAACATTTTCGCTTTTATATGTAGAGATATCTTGATGAGAACATAATAAATAAAGAAATTACATACAGGTAGATAATAAAATTGACTTTAAATACAGGGTGAAACAGTAAAAGTGTCGCCCTTAAGAAAACAACACTACAACTGTATTGTAAATATATTTTTTTAAATCAATCCAGGTAACTTGATTGTGTAGTAAAGCTGATATCTCTTCAATGTAGCCGCCTACAGCTTCGGTCATCGTTTCGATACGAGTCCGGAAAAAACAATTGCAATTCTAACGAATAAATAGAGCGAAAACGCCCTTTAAAATTCTATATATAAAGTAAATGTATGATAACGAAAAATAATGTGAAAATACGTTATTTGAAATCTAAATTTAAAAAAATCCGCAATAACCTTTTTGTCAACTTAATAATTGCTATACAACTTTCTTTTCTATGTCTACCGATGTAAACTTTAATTTCTCTCACCATTATTCTATATTTCTACTACTTATTATATAATTCAAACTTGACTATCTATTTTTCTCTCTCTCTCTCAATATATATATATATGTGTGTGTGTGTATATATCTATATATGTGTGCGTTTATGTGTGTATAAATATGTGTGGGTGCGTGTGTGTGTCGGTATGCATAATCTTCTCTTTATAAACCCTACTCTTTCACTTAAACTTGAAATTATTCTACCTTTGTGTAGCCTTTATGAATTGAATAAAAAATGGAACCAATTAACTATGTTACACTCCACCGGCTTTAGATAGATTCAGATTAAGATTGATATGTAAAGTTCACCACTCCATCATTGTTTGCATTCTACTTTCTTCGATGTATTATCAAGACATAACTCATATTTATTACAGCGTGCTAATGTATTTCGAGTTGTTCGCCTTTCAAAAGTTGCATGACAAAGAAGATATAAGTCATGCAGTGTAGATGAAGGACATTTCGTTTATAAAAATCTCTTCTCATAGACAATTTTTATTAGTTTTACATGAGCGTTAGGTTTCTTTTGATGTCGGAAATAACTGGAATTTCGTGCACTGATTTCTGTGAAAGATATTCATGACGCGGCCATTCATACGTAGCCTTCTGGATTGTAATCACATTCCGGTTATTCTGCACTTAATCTACACAATACAACATATGAGCCTGGTCTTGCAAGTATATGCAAACCGCTTATATAGAGCCATAATATTTTTAAATGTGTATTGCTTGTTATTGAGAAGCACTTTTGACTGTGAGTTCACGTCTCCTTTCACGTTAATTCTTATTTTGAATTATAAAATGTTTATTTCGATTTTTTTCTTTTTCATGGCCGTCGAAATGAAAACAACAGGCTCATCTGAGTAAATAAACGACCCAGTTCGGAATAAAACTTCCCGCAGTCGACAAGCTTCATCTGTATATGGTTTTATTTTACATTAGTCAGAATGTAGGTCAGTGATATATATTTCAATTTCAATTAATTTTAATTCGATGTATTTTAGTTGTCAGAAATCTAGATAACACTTTCCGGGGGCTAACACTTGATTTCTAAATATCTGAGTGCTCAGATCAGGTCCTCTTCTTATTCCCAAACTTAGTTTTTGTACAAAACTAAAACCACATTAATATCGTTCTTCTTAAAACATATAAGTATCATGTAGTATGTCTAACACGGACAACTTATTTAAAATTAATCTAGTTAGATCGATTACTTAGCTAAGTGATGTCATTAATTTAAAATCATAAAGAGAATGTAAACAATTCCTTGTAAGAGTTAGTGTTTAGCGATGCTGTTAGGGTTAAACTTTTGCTTCGACTAACATGTTATTTGGTAATATTTAAATACTTGGTAAGGGTTTATGTGAAAAATGTAGCATGTTCATGCCAGATGTACCTGAGAAACACTAGTACAGAAAGATTTATATATATATATATATATATATATATATATATACATATATATGTGTGTGTGGGTGTGTGTACATATATGTGTGAGTGTGTGTGGTTACTCGTAGATCTGTCGGATACTGAAAATAAACGTTTCTCAATAATATGTCCTGTAAAAATACATAAGCGTCATAAACAAAGACCAACATGTAGTCGATTTCGAACACTGCCAAAGCAAGAAGGAATATATTAAGTAGAATCTATCTGGATAGAACAAATACATTGTATATTGAGCCGAATTTGAGTATTATGCTGATAGTAGATTGCCTCAAGTTATATGTACTTTCTGCGGCAGCAAGAAATATCTACTTATAGTGTAAGAGACTTGGCAATCAAATAAATGTAAAACTACCATTCTCGGTATTGCATAAACTCCAATTATATAAATTATCAGCACATTAAACGTCCTTAAAGAAGTATAGAGATATTCATTTCAAATGAAAATCTGTGGTTCAACGAAAATAGTTTGTTTAAAGAATGCTAACCAGGTTTCTCTAGTTCAAACGTTTAATCTATAAGTGTTATTTAAAATGTTGGCATTGACAATTGGCTCGTATATATGTCATACAGAGTGATCCGATATTCACTTCAATATCTTTAACTTTTACCATAGAAGAGACATTGCGAACGTGTATCTGCTTTATCGTTATTCTTAGTACAATGGTTCCTGAGCTTCAATATCCTGTCCCTTATTTGTCTTACTAAAAACACTCGTGTAACTGAAATAACTACCAATAATTTCTCCCACTCTTTATCTGTACCTTAACCTAAACGTAGATTCCATAAACAAAGCTTATTTTTTTAGAACTGCACACTTGCGGAACTCTGATCCGTTTTCCTGCTTTCAAACGTACTACAATATGGTCGTCTTCATGTCAGATGTAAACAAGTTCTTGATGAGCCTTAAGTAATCCAATTTACAACATTTCCACTACTAAGGATTACTATGATATTTCCCATTGAATATTGTACACTTATAAACTCTTATCCTTGAGTTACCTCCAGGCCTTGATAAGTGGTTATTCCCTTGTAAAATAAATTCACACAAATGTACCTTATGTGCTTGCCATTGCTCGAAATTAGGTTTTGTATTGGAATGTCTTCAATAAGCATCGGTAATCAATATTAAAAAAAAATCCAAGTTAAGAAAGAGCAAGCAATTTCCATTAGAGTTTTTTTTTTTTACATAGGCATCGCCACATTATCAAGGCCAAGAGGCCACTCAAGGATAAGGGTTAAAGAGTGTACAGTAGAAATTGGACAATATAGTAATAATTAGTAATGAGAATTTGGTAAATTTGATAACTTATATGGAACGGCTCATCAAGAACTTATTTACGTTAGACTTGAACACAACCATATTGTAGTCAGCCGGAAAGCAGGAAAACGGAAGACAATTCCACAGGCATGCAGTGCTAAGAAAGAAGCTTTGCTCATGGAATCTACGTTTAGGTTTAGGCATAGATAAAGAGTGGGGGGAATTATTGGTAGTGTTTCTTGTGAAAGTTTGAGTTTACATCTTACACAGTCTAATATCACAAGTGCATTTTAGAAACTTTATTACCACAGAAGCAGAAAAGCCCGACATATAAAATAAACAGTAAGCACCTTTTTTACCTCCCTCTTTCACGTAGAGTCGGTCAGTATCAAATTTAATGCGTAATAAATGTGTATTTATTTACGGACTGTTATCGGCATCTTCATAGCTGTTGTTGCTTCACCAAATTTCGGCGTACTCGGCCTCTACTTCGGTTAATTAATCTCGACAGGCTATGAAAGCTGAATCTCATAACTGTATCCCCAGTAATCACTACCTTCCATAGTTGTTGTTGCCTCACCACGTTTTGTTCAAATAAACCTCTGTTTTTTTTGGGGGGGGTATGATGAAAACCGTTATCTTAAGACAATGCTCACCTGAAACTGTAAAACGCCTCTATCCATTGCATCACGAACCGAATCATAGTTAGATTTTTTGGTCTTATACATCCAAGTTTTACCTTTAACATATCTGGCCTCTCATTGTCATGTCAGTACTGAATGGTATTATATATTATTTTTTATTGGAATTCTTTTCTAGGGAGTAATGTGTGTATATATATATATATATATATATATATATATATATATATATATATATATATATATATGTATAAGACCAAAAAGTCCAACCTTGACCGCACCCCGGGGCTCGTGATGCAGTTGATATAGATGCTGAATCTTTATTTTCTCAATAAAATACGATATATAGCGTTTTTCATGGTTATGCGTTTACTGATTTCTGGTTGAGATTCATCAGTTCTGCCTTTGCTCCAGTCTATATACGGTACAGTGTAACGTACTAGTTATACTGCTCATACTTTTTTTATTAGTTTCTACCATATAATTAAATTGATATCAATTTGTTTATGTATTCCTTCCCAATTTTCTTTAATTTCTGTTTATTTGATTGTGTCTACACCAGAAAGCTGTCTGAAGTAGTAGTAGTAGTAGTAGTAGTAGTAGTAGTAATAATAATAATAATAATAATAATAATAATAATAATAATAATAATAATTTTTTTTTAAACCGAGGATATATATTTCCTTTACAATTGAAAGGTTTACGGGAGTATTTTGCCTCTTCATAGAAATCAGCCGCTGACTGCAAAGCACGGAATTTCACATTTGTCAATTTTCTCCACGGATTTTCGAGATAAATTTTAGGATGTTTATTTGTTTTTAAGATTTCATATTTATTTTATGCTTTCGTACGTATCCCATCAGAACTAACGAGATTCAGATTCGACAATCATAGCTATCGCTTCGGAATTCAGAGATTGATTTCCCCTAAAAGATGGTTAAACGCGGGAATTCTCTCAAGTCAACCTTGAAAACCAAAAGACTAGGAGTTGAGGTGGATCTGTTGATAAATTGTAATTATTGCTTCTTTTGGACAGAACACCATAAAATGTATGAGATGGCAATGATTTGATCGTATTTAACTATCGATTTAAATTACCGAAAGCTACGACCTTTAAGACCTATGAAAAACTCGGTCCATCGGACAGCATGTGTTAAATGTCATTTAATTACATAACTACGTTTCTTTCCGTCCACACTATTTCTTAAAATTTCTCTTCTTCTATTCATCAGTTGTTTCATTACGAATGTAGAGTACGTCCTCAAAAGCCTGTTCGTTCGTGACTGTAACATATGCACTAGGTCGATTTTTCTTGTCGACTGGAATATGTTTCTATTTAGTCATTAAAATAGAATATATCCCAGGCTTTACCTTCCAATTTGTTAACTACCTGACGCAGTCTGATGCGCTCCTACTAAAAAATGCTGACGATACTAGTTATATATTTTATGTAAGTTATAATGTTCTACTTTTTCCTTTTCTAAAATTATGACCTTGTGTTGCCTTCCTCTTGTATAAGAAAAGTAGGTACTACCTTCCAGGACTGATTTTTACGCATATCTCAACTGGAAGAAAATAGCTAATATTTTACTAAGGTTGTTGCAAAAATAATCAAATCACTCTATCCCATAAAATAGTACCTCAATGCTAATTAACTTTTTAACATATATGAAAGTACAACGCATATGCAGATGAAGCGCTCTCACAACAACTGAGTAGGTTCCGTCGAAAACAGGCTTCTACTATTTGATTAAGTACAATTTAAGGTCTATTTTTCATATCTAGTTGGGAATTGTGTCTTCTATTATCTACACTCACTTTTACACAGTATACACCTTGCTTGTCTTTATTTACTGAAATTGTTATATTGTTGAAATGCCCGAGTAAGATTATCTCTTGGTTCTTTTTTCTTAAGTCATTTACAACTAAACATTATACTATTTCTGCGACTAAAAATAGTTGCTGCTATGTGTTTCAAACATCAAAATGAATTTCGATTAACAGAGTTTCTTAGCAATAATCTCATCCGTTTGATAATTTACTATGAAATTGCTGTCTTATGCACTACATTTCCTAACCCAACGCAAAGAGACATATGTTATAAAAACTACTCATAAATACTTCGATCCTTTTGAATTAGATGTATTTTCGATGCTGTCATAATATTATTTTCGTTTAACTAACATACTATTGATCGCATGAAAACTTTTCAGCTTTTGGTTTAAACCATGCTAAGTGCTGACCCATTATCTACAGTTTTATGCGTATAAAATCTATATGCATCGCTTCGTCTTTAAAGCGTAAGTTTGTAATCTCATTTTCGTTGCTGGGCCATGCTAAAGTTTTAAATAGCATTGTCCTCGAAATGTGTACACAATGAAACAAATCATACCTATTTATATAAATTATTTCATTAAATTACGACTGATCGAAGTAATATGTTTACTGCTATGTTACGATTAAAATGCACATCAAATTAGCATAAGGTTTTAATTTCATCCAAATGTTTCTATAAGATGCGATACTGCATAGTAGGCCTACGTTTCGTTATCATCAATTTGTAAAGTTTAATTTTAAAATTTAATTTTTGTAGATTGCAAGGCTTTCCTCGGGCCCTATGTGCTGTTCATAACTTTATGTGCATATATATATATATATATATATATATATATATATATATATATATATATATATATATATATATATATATATATATATATATACTAAAAAAGCTTAATTCATGTCCAGGTAACGTAAACCTAAAATTTCATATGTTTAGACACAAAAATGGCGGAGTGTTTAGTAGAGTCTCCAAAGATCAACTCTTTCAACTTTTACCTCTTGACAGAAAAATGTTCGCCCCAAAACTGATTGAAAAGCTTGCAGCATGTCTGAATACCCTCTATGTAAAAAATCAAATGTTTAGACGCCAAATTTGTTGATTAGTTTGCTAGAGACCGCAAAGGTCAGATCTTTTGAACTTTGAACCCTTGATAGGCAGTTTATAGGTCGAAAACCAGGTTCGCTATGTCTGAATACACGTTATGTAAAATTTGAAACGTTTAGACAAAAAATTGGCTGAGGGGTCAATTTTTTAAAAAATGATCCCAATTTTGACACTTTAAAATTTATTGTTTTAGGCTCAATTCAAATCAAAAGGGTTTATGTATGTGAAAGTAACTTACATCTAAAATATCAGTGTTTAGACAAAAAAATTGGCGGAGGAGTTCGGGAGAGTTTTACTCGTAAAATCGTTGAACTTTGACCCATTAACAGTCACATCTCTGGTCAGAAAGCAATAAAAAAGATTTTTCCTAAATCTCTATGCCCCCTATGTCATATCTCGATCCTGTAGACTAAAAAATTGACAAAGTGGTGTGTTAGGGAAATGTACATACATACAGACAGACAGACATACAGACAGACAGACAGACACGCAGACAGACACACAGCCACTTTAAGTTTTATAGATAGATAACATATAATATTGCACGTTTATCATTAGCTATTTGTGAATTAATATACGTTTTGAATAGAAATAATTGTACAAGATCGTTTTGGAATAGATTGTAATAGATTTTTTGTCGGCGTTAATAACGGAAATAGACGCACATATAAGTACACATCTATCAGAACATACATTTATTGCCGACGTATTTACGTGAATTGAGACGCACACAATCGGACGTGTACAAAATCAAACATAAACATGTACATAGTTATTGCATTTAGACACTTAAGCTTTTGTGTGTAGAGGGTAGTCATAGTACTGCCACCTTTTACACCTCACCTGCCGTATTCTACTCTATTTATATAGGAATGAATTAAACAATATATGTTTTCTTTAGCTCTAGCAAATAATATGTTAATGGATAAATATAGGTTCGACCTCCTCACCACCTTTAATTGACTCCATAACACTCAGTCTGCTTATCCGTATTATTTTAATAAATTCGCGTTTCAACCTAAAGCAAAATACAGATTTAATGAACAGAAAAATTTGCCAAAAAATAGTTACTTGTTTTAATAAGGTTCCCTAAGAAAAGAGCAAAGGACGGCGTAAGTCTTTCATTACAATACGGATATTCATCATTTTTATCATTTTTAGCATGTGAAAACAAACAAACAAAACAAACTAAATCTCCCCGATAAAATATTTTACAGTATTTGAAAATGTAGACAGCAACCTACTAAGTAAACTTGAAAGATTTCCGATTTTTATGGAATATATTGTTATAGAGCACTCATGAACTAGGATTCCTCAAAATGCAATTTTGTCTGAAGCGCGTTCAATTGAAAACACGCTTTTTTTGAACGCATTTAAACAAAAAGATGAATTTGTAACAATTGAGATAATCCTTCTATATATAAGACATGGTAATACATATATCTTGATGTTTACCTTTAGAATGGCATTTTACTACAACATAGACATTGTTTACGTGATGTGTCACTGTACAGATTAAAAATTTTGCTGAGTTTCGCACCGACAATAGATAATAGTCAGATGTTTCTCTTGCTGTAATCAGTTCTTAAATGAATTATCCAAACCTAATTATTAATCAATTCTTGACGCTTATCGTGTACAGCCGTAATGTAATATTTCCATATCTTGCTGATTTAGTATATACTTGCATAATAATAATTTACTACATCATATTTGTAGAAGTAAATTCAATAACAATCTTGTTGGATATATGAATATATTTATATCTATTTGAGTATATCAAATAGTTACACATAAATACATAAACACGCGCCCACACACACACCTATATAAAAGTGAAATTATCTGTGTGTGTGTCTGTGTGTGGATTTCCCTACAAACTTAATCTGCCAATCTTCAGTCTACAGACTCAAGATTTTACATAGGGAGTGTAAAGATTTGGGAAAATCTTTTTAATCGTGTTCTGGTAAGAAATTTGGCTGTAAATTTAACGATTCTACTTTTGAACACTTTTCCCGAACTCCTTCGCCAATTTTGGATGAAAACACTGGAAATTTTAGATGTAGATTACGTTGACATGGATGAAACCTTTTTATTGGATTTGACCCCAAAACAATAAAGGTTAAGGTGTCAACATTCGTATCATAGTTTTTTTTTTTAAATGGTCTTTACGGCCTCTCCCAAATCACTCAGCCTATTTGCTGTCTAAACATTTCAATTTTACATAAAGTATATTCAGATATAGGGCCAGTTTTTTTAATCAGTTTCTGGCAAGAGGTCAAAGTTCAGAAGATTTGAGCTTTGCGGTCTCTAGCAAACTATTCAGTATGAGGTCTAAACATTTGAATTTTACATAAAAAGGTATTCAGACATGTAGCAAGATTTTGAGAGAAAATTTCTCTATTAAAAAATTAAATTTGTAAGAGTTGAGGTTTGCAGACTCTACCAAACTCCTCGGCAAATTTTGGGTCGAAACCCGTGAAAGTTTAGATGTAGGTTACTTTGGCATCAGTCAAACTAAATATATATATATATATATATATATATATATATATATATATATATATATATATATATATATAAGGCCAAACTATTTGCAACTATTTGCCAAGAACTTTGCAGCTAATTCTACCCTATGCGATGAAGACCATCAACTCCCCGTATTTCCACCAATAACAGACAACACGCCATGCAACATACAAATGTCTGTGTGTGAGGTCGCCAAGCTAATCAAGCACCTTGATTCCAGTAAAGCAACTGGCCTAGACAGCATTCCAATTATAGTGTTTAAAAAAGTTGCACTCATACTTACAAAACTGTTTAAGTGTTGCCTTAAGGAGAAGTGCTTCCCAGGACACTGGATAAGCTCGTCAGTATGCCATGTATTTAAGAATGCTGGTGATAAGTTATCACCCTCTCAGTACAGATCAATAAGTCTCCTGTGTGTCATGAGTAAGATGCTTGAATCCATATTAAATAAAGAAGTAGTCAACCACCGCAGCAGAAATAACCTTCGTCGTGACATGCAATACCGTTTCCGTTCTGCTAGATCTACACCAGATGTGCTAACGGTTATACCTCATAGGATTAGTAAATCTTTCGACAAAGGCTCTCTTTCTAGGGCAATTGCTCTTGACATATCAAACGCCTTCGGTAAGTTATGACATAAGGGTCTAATTTATAGGATGTACACTAATGTTTTCTCAATTATTAAATTATTTCCCTCTGATAGTAGTGGTTAATTGGCAGAAATCAGAGGCCAACAGTATTAATGCTGGAGTCCCTCAGGGGTCCAACCTGGGCCCAACTCTCTTCCTGATCAACGTCAATGATCTCCAAAAACACATATTTAAATCATTCGGTCACATCTAAGCTAATGACACGACTATGTATGGCAGCACATCTAAGGCCGTAAATGACAACGTTCTCTCTGATGCTCTCTCCTCTGATCTTGAGCGCGTGGTACAATGGAGGAAGGGGTGGCTGGTTACTTTTAATGCATCTAAAACCAAGCTTCTATCTTTAAATCATCAACGCTCTGATCTCCATCTGGCATCAACTGAAATGGATGGCTCTCGGCTTGGGGAGGTTCCATGTTTTGACAATCTTCTGGGCTTAACCTTTACCTCTGATATGAATGGAACACGTACATCCAGTCTGTTGCCCATGTCGCTAGAAAAATGGTGGGATCCTTCTACTGCTCTAGAAGATATTTCACTGCTGATGCAATTTTCTATCTGTATAAAAGCCAAGTACGTCCAAGGATGGAATACTGCGTCCCCATCTGGGGTGGAGCTGCTAAAAACAGCCTATCAGGCCCTGGCAGATTACAAAATAGACTTCGTGTGATGCCCTTTTCTCTTCACTGCAATCTATCTCCTATAGAAGAGACGTTGCGTGCTGTTTTATTGTTATTTCTATGGCAAGCGCTCGTTCGACCACCAATCTCTGGCCCTCCCTCGCCAATCTTTCACGAAAAACACCCGTCTAGCTGAAACCACTGTCAGTAATTTTCCTCACTCTTTATCTGTATCTAAATTAAAACGTAGATTCCATGAACAAAACTTCTTTCTTAGAAGTGCACGCCTGTGGAACTCTTTTCCATTTGCCTGTTTCCCACCTGACCACAACTTGGATGTCTTAAATCCAACAAAACCAAAGTCATGATGAATCGCCCCTTAAAGTAAGACACTTTATCAAATATACAATACTAACAATTACTACGATACTATCCCTTTGATTACTGTACACTCAATAACCCTTATCCCCAAATGGCTTCCGGGCCCTGATAAGTGGTGACCCCCCCATATATATATATATATATATATATATATATATATATATATATATATATATATATATATATATTCAAACTTTATGACCGGTACAATGGGCTCGGGCAAAGCCGGGCAACATTGCTAGTATATATATATATATATATATATATATATATATATATATATATATATATATATATATATATATATATATATATATATATATCATCATGTAATTTTAGTTGAGATCTCTATGGAATTTTTTAATATTTCATCTAAGCACTTTATTTGCCGTACTTTTTTCCATCCAATATCGAGAGTACGTCTTGCAAATATATATTGTTCTCTCATATTATTCTGGATATTCTGATAAGAAACTTCTTCGAGTAATTAACTGTCACACATAACCGGCTGTGTCCTAAATGCATAACAAACCAAATTCATAAATGTTTCGATAAATATTATTTATTGCATGAACCAACTGGGTATCTTTAATGCTTTAGTTAATCTTCTGGCATGACTGGATGTGAATCATGAAATGTTTCGTTTTTGTTTGGAGGTTTTGTTATTAAATAGTGTTTTCTCTTTATTTAATTCAGTCAATATCCGTTTATGAATTTTTTTTCTATATATTCGATCAATAAGTGTATATTATGCAAAGTGTACTTTATATATCTATCTACCATTTGATTTTGGCGCACTAGCTTAACTTTCAATTTTGACAGTTATGAAGCAAGCCGATTTTTTTTTTTACATTCTGGAGCGGAGAATATAATTATCAATCCCATTAGTTTTAAAATAATGGGGTGAATATATTAGAGTGGTTTTAGGGCTACTGTTCTTATTTTGAGTTTTATACGCATAACGTTTCAGTCGAGAGCATTTGGGAACAATTCAAATCATATGATGAATCATTAGTCAACTCCAAACCTAAAATCTGCATAATCAAATGAAAATATACTTTACAATTTACATTACACTGTTTTATCAATACTCTTTTAATATTTTTTTCTCAGAATAAGGGCGTGAACTATTAGATTGACAATAATGTTCTTGTGTTTATTTTAACTTTTAAATTGAGATTACATATTTAGGCTCAAACAATGTTATTGATGGAAACAAGCACCATCAAAATCAACACACTTTTGCTTACGACAAACAATTATATTGTGGGAAATTCCATAGCCCGCGCCATATTGTTTGGCCGCCTAACATGATTTGCTAGATGGTCTTTGATTGGTTCATTTTGAGTGCGACAGCTGGCGCCAATTTTGTATTACGTGTGCGTTATTTTTCAGCCTGGGAGAGACTTATTAAAACAGCCAAACAATGTTGGAGAAAACTGTTGGGCAGAAGAATGTTGGATTATTTTGAATTTCTGACTGCACTTTCTGATTTGCAAAAGGCAATAAATGATAGCCCCCTCGCTTATATTGTTTCTGCCGACAGAGACTTTAGTATTTTAACTCCGAATCATTTTCTTCAAACGGGATATCAACCTCATTTGCTTAGTAATAATTATTATGCCGAATTATGTCCTGACCTTTCAAATAGGACTGCCTTATGACATTCCATCGAAATGAGGAATACGTTTGTTGAAAAATTCAATCGTATCTGGCATAATGATTACCTTTTGTCATTAAAAAAAGTTGATGCCAAAATCGGGAGCAATTATGCCCCCAAGTTATCTGTTGGATAACTAGTACTTATTAAGACTCCCAACAAAACCAGATAATTCTGGAGTCCTGGTAAAATAATTAACTTAATACTGGAAACGACAACAATGTTTGTTCCGCGGTTGTTCTTAAGAATGGGTGCGAACAGGTCCATTCCTTAAAAAACCTTGTGCCCTTGGAAATTAAGGGTAATGATGATATTGCATCAACTGAGTTTATAGAAAAAGCAGGTCCCTTTTCATGGCCAACCTGTTCTGTTCTCAATGATGGAACATCATCAATGGTGGGCTGCGATTCTTGTGACAGCTGGTACCATTTTAGCTGCGTAGAAGTTTACCATCAAGATACCTTAGGGTGTGGCTTTGTTCTAATTGTGAGGATGGAGCTCCTCAGGTCGGTCCATATAGTGGAAATTAGTTAATGTCTGGACGCATTAAATTTTTTTATTTAATTAAAGTTTTAATTAACTTGTATTGTGAAAAAGTAATAACTATCCATTACTTTTTCCTCTTCTCCTTGGCAGTGTAATATGAAGAAGTTAACTGAATTAAAATTATAATTTTGACTCTCAGTTTGAATTTTCAAAAATAATCATATTAGGTTAATAAATTTAACTGAATAGAAAAAAAATGTTGTAACTATAAAATTGTCTAAGTTAAGACTTATGTTTATTGGATTAACTTGTTATTCGTTGTTTATCCAACCGTTTTATTAATTAACTTGTATTGGATAAAAAAGTAATGATCATCCATTACTTTTTTCTCTCCTCTTTGACAGTGTGTGAGAAATCTCATAGCCAGCGACATATTGTTTGCCCGCCTAACATGATTTGCTAGATGGTCTTTGATTGGTTCAATTTGAATGCGCCAGTTGGCGCCAATTTTGTATTACATGTGCGTTATTTTTCAGTCTGACATGAACACGGAATAGTAAAGGACTCACACAGCGGTGCTCCGTTTTTGAGTGCCAGGATTTTACCTTCATTGGACACAATGCGGTGTGTGGACGAAGGACATTTCTCTAAATACAAAGACAACATAATTGCTGAACTTATTTTACTCAATGAGGATATTCTACGGTGTTAGACTTGATATATTTGATTATAGGAAATTCTTCCCGTTTCTTCCAGAGACCACGAGGTCCTAAAATATGCCATATTGGGTGACAACATTCCCGCCGTGTTCAACCATGTACAACATGGATCCTTCTAAAAGGAAGCCTGAACAACAATTCCCATAAAGCAATGGATAGCAAATTCAACAACTGTTTTTGCAAGGGACTTACCGTGAACCAAATAACTTTAATTTACAGATACATCTTGAATAAAATTGGAGTTTTAAAGGTATGACTTTTGTTTGTGGAGTTTCCTTTGCTATCTGCAGGGAGGAAATTGGGTATGTAGGGAAGAAATTTCTTACAATATTTATGTTAGTAGCGTAAAATATTGCGTTCTGGTTGCGATGAAGTCATTGAAGGCGTTTTTGATATCGCTTATGTTTTTGAAGTATTTATCATGCAGAAAATTGTCGAGATGCTTGAAAAAGTTGTAGTCGGTAGGTGAGAGGTCTGGAGGGTATAGCGGATAATAAAAAGTTTCGTAGTTCAAGTTCTTCATCTTCTGCATGGTCTATTTAACAACGTGCGATCAGGCATTGTTGTCGAGCAGAATTACGCATGTTCTGTTAAATAATGGTGGGTGTTGTCGTTAAAGTTTCTGATGCATTTCATCTATTTGATGCCAGGAATTCTCCGCCCTAATGGTTTCGTTTGCATTCAAAAACAGTAATTGATGAGACCGGTCGTAGATCACTAAACAATCCGCATGAACTTTTTTTGTGCAATTGTTTCTTCAGGAAGTATCGTGGAAATTCGTCAGCGTCTAACCACTGAGCTGAGCGTCGCCGATTGTCATAAAAAATCCACTTTTCATCACAAGTCACAACATCGTCCTTGTTGTGTAAGAGAAAGAAAGATCACACTTCTGACGGTTTTTATTTCAATTGGTGTTCAATTCGTGAGCCAGCAATTCATCAAGTTTTTGTCTGTTCAATCTATACCAAGTGGTTGAAATCCTCGTATACATTACGTCAAATTTAGAAGCAAGTTTTCGAACTGTTATGCGGGGATTTGCTTCGACTAAGGATTTTAAATGATCAAAATCAAATGGTCGACAAATATTCTCATCATCTTCAAGACTCTCGTCGCCGCCACAACATTTTTGAAACGACTATTCTGCTGTGCGTTCAGCAGTTGATCCTGCGCCAAAAGCTCCAGGAGCTTTTCGGCCTAGCTTTAATTGAAATAAGAAACTGTGCGAATTTGCTTTTCGTATTAAATGTTCCGAAAAAAAGAAATAATTGATTAAAAACGATTTTACATTGAATGTTTAGATAGCGTGACAAACGTCTTTTACAATGATATATATAAAAGAAAAATATTGTAACGAAAACATATTTGAAAATACATCATTTGAAATCAAAATTAAAAATTCTACAATGACCTTCTTGTCAACCTAATATTAATTAATAAATATTCAATTATTATCCATATACGAATACTTGTTATCTTGCTGGCAACATCTTTATGGAAGACAATGGATCAGTCAATCGTACGCATAGCACATTTAATTATGTTTGAAAAGCTCCAACTAAAAGGACAACGTAAACAGCTTTGCGATAAATGCGGATAAAATGTAAGCGAAGCCAAATAATTTTATATTAAGATTAAAAGGAACAGATACCAAGAAATTCTTACATTATTTTTCTACTTTCTTTCCTCGATCGCATTTCATTCTCCGCTTTTGCCATCAAGAAACGAAAGATACGTGCAAGTGAAATCTTGAATGTTCCGGGTGAAAAGACAAGAATTCACTGAAGTGATCAACTGATTTTCCGACTGGCAGATCAATAAGTGCCCCTCTCTACTAAAGAGAAAAAAAGATCTAATCAGGTTTCGCTTGTCGTGGCTTATCTTCATGATAGGTGCAACGGACCAGATAGAGAATCGAAAGGAGATCACCACCGGAACGGGAAAAAGAAAAACGGATTTTCGGAAGATACGTCCTTTTAATTATAGCGTGCTTCAATAAAAATGCTATTTCATAATTAAGTTTTACAGAATGGAGAATTTATTATCGTGACTTATTGAACACATCTTAAAAGATAACTATCCGTGCACTCTGATACTTTACTGAAAGAAGAAAAACACACATTTGAAAATCGCATATCTCTGAATGACGAATATAGTATTTTTGACATAAGCATTTCAAACAGTCTAACTGATGGAGGTTTAATTTTTATAGATATGGCTATTCGCAAGAATAATAAGTCCAGTATACCTTATCTGAACCATAGAAATAATATCTACTTATAGAAATATTATTCAAAAATTAACTGTTACAGATTGTCGTGTCCTCTATTTCAGGCAGTGTTGCAAAAGACTAGCTGTGTTATTATTTGATAGTAGTAAAATTCAAATTTTACGGTATCTTTTATATGGAAATTTGTATATGTTAACAGTAAATAATTGTTGACAACTATACCCCACACACTCAAGAATGAATTTCTAAATGAAAACTTTATTATTTTCACATAATTCATATTCTGCATTACTTTACATTTATTCACAAAGGCATTCAAGACGTATTGAAATAATTTTTCTAAAGTTGAACAGTTATGCGACGATTCGAACAATGGATTCACTGCTGACTTGTTTTATTTTATTTAAGCGTAGCAAACAGTCGAATATACGATTTTAGACATAATCTTTGTGTACAGACTCGCAGGTAGCGTTTTTCGTGTTTATATAGCTATGCTAAAACATATTTATAAGTGATGCCCCATCAATCACCGTATGTAACTATGGAAAAAGTATTTTAATATTAAATGTAACCAACCCACATGAGTACAGTTTTTAATTAAATTATGTAAATTTTGCAAATATTTGATTGAGAAAAAGTTCTTACGGTATTTTTCATTTTGATTTTAAATGATGTATGTTCAAATATATTTTCGATATATTACTTATATGTATATATGATTTCAAAGAGTGTTTTACGCTCTATCTAATCGATTTAATTACACTTGTTGTAAGCAATTATGTCTTCTTTTCAAAAGGTTTAATACAAGACGAGAACAATAGTAAATTCGCCAAATTTTCTTATTTTAATTCAAGCCATATCGAAAAGCTACAGAAACAACCCGCAATATCAACAGAGGCATTTGGCATGGACCCCTTTAGCATAATGGTGGTGCAAAAAGTTCTTTATAGCGACGAGGGTCTTGAAGATGACGATCGTAGTGGTCGGCAATTGGATGTTGACAATGATTAATTAAGAGCCTTGGTCGAATTCAATCCACACGCACTTGTTCCAGAACTTAATTCGGAATTTGGTGTAACATATACGATAATTTTCAATCACTCGAGAGGGATTGAAAAGACAAAAAAAAAAAAAACACGAATTGAACAACAGTCAAAAGAAATGCCGTAATGCTGTGTCATCTTTTTTTCTTTTACGCAACAATAACGATCCGTTACTCGACCGGGTTGTGACTTCCGATGAAAAGTGGATTTTGTACGACAATCGTCGGCGCTCAGCTGAGTAGTTAGACGTCGTAAAAACCTTACGACACTTCTCATAGCCAAGGTTAGACCAAAAGAAGGTCATGCTGACATTTTGGTGGTCTGCTACTGGTCTCATCCAATACATTTTTTTAATGTAGGGGAAACTATTAAGGCGGAGAGGTACTGCCACTAAATTGATGAAATACATAAGAAAATTTGACAACAATACCCAGCTTAATTCAACAGAAAAGCCCCAATTGTCCTCCACGATAATGCCGGAGTAAGTTGCTCAATAGACCCAGCTGAATTTGAACGAATTCGGACACACCTCTGCTTGCTCCCTTATAATCGCCAAACTTTTTTGTCTATCGACTACTATTATTTATAGAATCTCTACAATATTCCGCGTGAGAAATGCTTGCAAAATTAAAAATGTCTTTAACGACTTAATCGTCACCTGTTACTTGCCTAAATGCACTTATCTTGCGTAAACAAAATTTTGTTGATTCTGATGGTGCTTATTTCGATCAATGCACTTTTGTTCAACCGAAATATGTTCATCTGAATTTAAACGTTTGAAACCGCTAGAACAGTTTTGTCAATCCGATATATTGACACCCAAAGTTTGCTGTGAAGATAGAGTTCGAAACCAAACTTACTGGCATATCTAGCCTTTTATTACTACACGAAAACGAATGTGAATTTTTATAGAAAATTATATCTATCTTTTAAAACTTTATCTACTCATGCCATTAAACAATGCCTTTTCGTCTCTCGACAAAAGGAGGGTGAGTTTTCAAATTAACTGCTGTCCGTTCGTCTACCTTCACTTTTATCAATAATAAATAATGGAAATTTTGAAAATTTTGCACAAACATTAAACATGACATGAGTAAAAAAGTAACAACGGGTTTTCCAGCAAAACTCCATTTGCCCTCAGGGATGTATTTCGAGTTAAAATGGCTAATAAAGTATCAATTTGTGCTTATGAAAACTGGATTTTAAAAACCTTCTGAAAATAATTTTTTGTCTATACTTCGCGATAACTCTTGGGTGTGCACCAAAGACTCTTTTAGGGCTAATAAAAACGCTCCACCTTTGGGAACTTTTTACCGTAGCTTTTCAAAATTTTCTATGTATGTCTATTTAGCAATTTTCCTGGTGTTGAACTCAAATTAAGATATGTTAAGGTCTTGGGAGTTTTGGGGGCTAAATGGGGGGCAAATGATGGACGAAGACATATCTTATTTTTCATGGTGCAGAACTCAAATTTACATACGTTAAGGCCTAAAACTGTACCGTTTGTTCATTTTCACCAGACTTGAGTCCTATTGGGAATTTTGGGGCTAAATTGGGAGGCGCAAATACTGAACATTTTATTCCTCGTTCACTGTGCACTCACAGGATACCAAGCATGTTTCACTTGTTTCTTATAAACTAGTAAATAACACTTTAATTAAAAATAAACATTTCTTAAAACCATATAATTAATAATAATTGATAACGTATTATATCTTAGTTGGATCTGATATCTATTTTGGTTCTTATTACTTACCATTTTGAATGAATATTCTGTAAGTGTCAATTAAAATTTGTTGGAAATTTCTTTACTTGCAGTACAAATATATACATACATTTTTAATATAAACACGTATAAAAGATAAGCATGCGTTCACTACTGTATGTATTTAAAATGTACTCATTGCTTCAAACGAAGTTGAATTATACTCAAGAATCGACTGAGCGAATAGAAAAGCTGATCGAAAATGTTCAATTTCCAACAAAATAAACCGATATTCTAATACAAGGAACGTCCCAAAAGTAATGTCTCTCATATTTATTTATGCTCAAATGGGTCAAAGGGATTACGGTTTTCCTTGTTATGATTACTGGACTGCATTTAAAATCTGACAGTTTTTCGACCCCTAGCAAATATGGAGGCGTGAGACTAAGAAATCAACCTTTATCATGGACGTGCGTCAGAAGCAGTAATCATGTATTCGTAGCTATTCAAGGTTTTATGTTTTAATTTTTTAGTAAAAAATAGGAGACTTGAAGTTTGGAATAACCCTCTTACAGACCTGGTTCAAACAAATAAAAACAACAGTGAGTCGTAAATTTTTGTTACATATACACCGTATGCATATCAGCAACAGTAGCCCGGAGTTGGTAAGGATAAAAAGGATTGCTTCTATAGAATTATTTTTAGATAAGCAACGTTTTGGCAACTGCTTGTCGAATTATTTTTTCGCATTATTAAAATGGCAACAACACATATAATCGATATATTTTTAATTTAACTGCAACTGAACATTCACCGTTAAATTGACAACTTTAATAGTTTTAAAGGTATGATGAAAACAAATATTACTTGGGACAAACAAGTAAAGTCTACTATTTCTTTCTGTACAAAAATGTCGCACACGAAAACATGCGAAAATATATTGAATCATAGCTGAACTAATTGAAATTTAATATATAAACAAATGTATAGCTTTATATATATCAACATTCAAATATAACCTGGGTCAAATACTTATTATAATTTGCAGTTTTAGAATAGTTTAGATAAGATGTGCATATGAAGCGCCATATCGCAGCCAACCTTGGTATTCTACTCCCCGCTGTTAACAAAGTGGTTGTTTTGTATATATATAAAAGCGAAAATGTGTGTATGTATGTATGTATATATGTATGTACGCTTTTTGTGTATGTCTCTAAAAGGCTCTTTTCACTGGACTTGTCGGTCGGCTTATTCCTTCTTAAAACTTTTTGTATCACGTATAAATGATAATATCTATGAGTTACGAACGGGGGTCGCCTGTCTATTTAATTTGCCCGATTTTCACGCGCTATTGTTTCCAGATTTTTTAGAGCGTCCGGTGTATCTTTCGCTTTTCAGTATAAAACAAGCGAAAACTTGCTTGCAGCCGCGTCATGTTTAAAGCTCAAACATCACGCGACTTAAGTTTCTCGCACCTGTTAATTTCATTTTATAAACCTTAAATTAAGCTGCTTTTCATTCCTCTTCTCGCGTGTCCGAGATGGCTAGGTACCAGGGTTTTTTTCCATTTAGTTTCAATCTCTACGTCAAATGTCCGGGGTTCAAGCCTACTTCACTACTAATTTTTTAAATTTATTTATTTATTTATTTATTTTTTTACACATCCAAACACCCGGGCATTTTTATTTAATACACGGTTGTTTTGATCACCACCCACCAACACACACACACAACTACAAGCACCCGGGCCACGTCGGGTACCCCTACCCCCGCTAGTATAAAATAAATAGGAAAGTACTCAATTATTATATCACAAAAAGCATGTATGCTAACGCACTGTGATTTCTATAAATGCGATATATAAAAATAATAATCCCATGTCAAATAAGCATGGTACGGGCGGTAGTACATTAACAAACTTAGTGAGATGTAAACAAAAGGGACACAGTGAGACTGGAAAGCAATGTATAAGCAACATTATAGCAAACATGAGAGTCCTCGTCAGTATTTTTCTAATCTTAGCTCAGTCCCATCTGGTTGTAGTCTTTATTGTAAATGATAATGTACATATTTAATTGATTCGTGTCTGTGTGTAGCATATCATCCAGAAATTATGCAATCAGTTCTCAAAATACCGTGAATAGGGAAACTCTAATAATAGCAGCATCGGACACCTATCGTCACTATCACACTCCATCTCTTATTTATAATTAGCAGCTAATTTTTCATTATGGAACGAAACGAAATATCAATTTCGCTTGACCGAATGAAATTAGACGCTGGTTTGTATAGACAACGAACTGACCATTTACTTACCTTCCGATATTCTGTCGAATCAATATGAAAACTTATAATTAAGCAATAATATCTGTATCTGATCACATTCTAAAAAAATCTAATTAGTGAGCGTTTTTCCTTTTTTAATCAAGTAAATTTCATAAATAAATGTTATTGCTCATAATAAAACCCGAATATTTATATAAACCGAATCAGAACCGCAATAGGCTTTACAAATGTTCATTGACACCTATAAAATCGCCCCATTGTCCCTATTTAACCGATTACACAAAATAATAGAGTTATACAAGATTTGTTTTAAATGATGGAAAAATCCGGCCCGTTATAACGGGCACTCTGCATTTAAATGCAAAAAAAAAATGCCTCGGAACAGAAGGATTCTTTGTACGAACCAGAGACAAAAACACATGAAATAGGTCGTTTTTTACGTCTCCAAAAATGTTATAAAGAAACTTAAACGCGTTGATATTTCCTTACAGTAGATTAAACACCAGATCAGTACCAATAAACATATTGTAACTTCCTAATGAGAATATAAATTTTCGAGACGGAACCGTAACGCTAATCAGGCTGACTTAACTATAATAAGGAGAAAATATATATCGAAATGGAGAAAAAAAGTTTATGATGGTCCAAAGTTACATCAGTATCGCCAGAATCCATTTGATATGAGCTGCTATTGTATGTGTTCATAATAATGGAATGTTCAAACAAACAAATCACTATACGTATTGCAAAAAGCAATTGAATAGTTTTTCTATTATTGTCCTCAAATTTCGATGAAGATATGGTAGCTGTTCTGTTATTTTCACTTTTTCTTGCGTAATCTAATTTTTCTATTTTTATTACTTCAACATATAGTTTCCCCCTAATTGTTTAACATGTATTGTTTACTGCAAACATTGAAATGTTACCCACAATTTCTTAAATGTTAGGAGTTATTTTTTTGTCGGATATCGAACTATATTTTTGTTGATTCTTTTTACCGTTTAACAAATCTGATTAATCAGAGAGGCGGTAGCACTCTCTATATAGGGATGACCCGTACACTCCTATATACGCCTACAAAACAAAGCTATCCACATCTCAACTAAAATCAACTTATAAGTTTCAAAAAGCACATATTCTTACAGAGAAGCCTCCTACGAATCCAGCGGGTGTCAGAACGTCAGTTAAAATGTCAAAAGATAGCAAAAAAAAAAGGGTACAAAAATGGCCAATTGTTCTTCTTTCTTCTTTCTTCTTCTGCTTTCTTCTTTCTTTTGTGACGATGTATCTCGGTGTACTAACGGTCTCTGACAACAGTTCAAGCATCAATCGACTGCTCTTTACACGGAGAAGTGCAGTGACCCATCGCTTTTTAGCTAACTCCATAATTAAATAAGATTACGTGTAATAACAAGTTTTAAACACTATATACCCAATGTAGACAGACCACTTCGAACACGGAACTTCTCTCAAAAGGGACAGCTCCAAATAATACACCGGATTCTCACAGACGTTCCAGTTTGCCAGTGTCCTATATTTCTTGGACGCTGAAGATTTGAGGTGAACGTTAAGGTTTTTTCTTTTAACAGTAAGCAACCAACGTTAATGAAACCACGAAATCTTTATCTCAGTTGATCAAAATTGTTATAAGAGTAACCTATCAGCAAGTACGACGTCAAAAAACAATGTTATAAAAACAAATAATTCTTCAGATTTTGGACTGTAAAATATGTACAAAATGTCAATGCTGTGACCAGGATTCGAATCTAGGTTAGCACGGCCACAACGTGGAGTCCTAACCTCTAGACGATCACGGCTAACACTGACGTCTGTCGCTCTTGGCAGAAAGACACATGACTACTGTCAAACTATTGAAAAATAAGGAGGAAACTTGAAATTCTCACGCATGCGCAAAAATACACTATAGCAACCATTGTTAAATGCAGCTGAATCTCTTCGCTCGCTAAGAAAAGTAAATCAGACCAGTTCTTCTAAGAACTCACCAAACGCCAAAGGAAATAAGTTAAATTAACCGCAAAAGAAACTGCAAGAAAGTCATCTTCTAAGAACTCACTGGAAGCTGATCAAAAAGAATCAAAATCCAAGCCCTAGCCACAAAAATAACTAGATATTGTTGCTACTATACACAATCTTCTAATAAAAACAAGTAAGTTTTCTAAAATAAACTACAATAAATTAACCAAGAAACCTCACACTGACACTGATTAGGACTTCATATAAAGATAACAACTACACTATTGGTGTATATACCGTTCCAAACTTTAACTATTGGTGACGGGGCAGTATCTCAATTCTACGAGAGTTGCCTTGAGATAAGATAAAGATAGATAAGTTATATTATAGTAAGATACACATAAGTGTTATATGTTTACATTTAATAAAAAATGCCAAAGTCAGCACGTAGTAAAAAAGCTCAGAGAAATATAGACTATGAAAAAACAAAGTCAAGCTATTATCTGAGCAAAAAGAATACTATCAGAAAAATGCTGAAATAATAAAAATTAAGTATCATGCAAATCCTGAGGCAAAGAAGGCTGCCTCACGTGCTGACTCAAAAGCACGGTATAACAGGGATCCCGAGGGGGAAAAACTGCCTCACGTGCTTTTTATAACAAAGAACCAGAAAAAAAGAAGGCTGCCTCACGTGCTGACTCAAAAGCACGGTATAACAGGGATTCTGAGGAGAAAAAAGCTGCCTCACGTGCTCTTTATAACAAAGAACCTAAAAAAAGAAGGCTGCCTCACGTGCTCTTTATAACAAAGAACCAGAAAAAAAGAAGGCTGCCTCACGTGCTGACTCAAAAGCACAGTATAACAGGGATTCCGAGGGGAAAAAGCTGCCTCACGTGCTCTTTATAACAAAGAACCAGAAAAAAGAAGGCTGCCTCACGTGCTGACTCAAAACCACGGTATAACAGGGATTCCGAGGGAAAAAAGCTGCCTCACGTGCTCTTATAACAAAGAACCAGAAAAAAGAAAGCTACCTCACGTGCTGACTCAAAAGCACTGTATAACAGGGATCCCAAGGGAAAAAAGCTGCCCCATGCACAAACTATTATAAATATAAATATGAAAAACTACCAAATCTTTGCGAAAACGCCAAAGAATGAACCAAGAAAAATTTAATAGTGAAGGTATGAACATTTTAGAACTTTATAATACTCTAACTGTTTTATCAGAGAGGCGGTAGCACTCTCTATGTAATATAGAACAGATGGAGGACCAAGAGGCAACTCCTAAGGCCCAAAACCCAAAGACCTAAAACCCAGCAGGAAGCGACCTGCTACTAATGGAGGCGGCAATGAGCCGCCTCCTAAAAAACACAATACTATCATGAATGTAACTTTAAAAATAAGACTGTAAGTAAAAATACTAATTAACAAGAATAAAAAAAGCATTGGAAATGCAAAATGATATAGGGATGGTATGCCAAAAAGTATACAAACAAGATAGATATGAATGGCTAGGCACATGGAAATAGAATTGCATCCAAAGTATAGACCTATAACTTTTTACAACCGTAATGATGGCACAGAATGAAGATTGGAGAAAAGCTATAGGGCTATACTTTGGATGCAATTCTATTTCCATGTGCCTAGCCATTCATAGCTATCTTGTTTGTATACTTTTTGGCATACCATCCCTATATCCTTTTGCATTTCCAATGCTTTTTTTATTCTTGTTACTTTTTATTTCGTCTTCGGTTTTTATTTTTCAGTTTATTTGTGTTTCCTTTTTACGCTTATGAAGTATTCCTATTTTATAATGTATTAATGTAGAATTCTTTATGATTACCAATGTCAATTAAAAACATGTTATGTATTGGCTTTCAATCTCTAATTATTTCTTTTCTGTTAAATAAGTTGAGACACACTTAATCTAGTCTTTACTTTCAACCATGCTGGAAGAACTGGGAATCTTGCAATGCTTCGGCCTCACTTTTCATTTTTTAATAAATAAGTAAATAAATAAATGAACAAATAAAACATGCAAACATCACAATTTCTGGTCATTAACGCCGGTTTTTTGTGTTGGGGATAGCAATCATATTAACTGTAGCAGAGAGAGGACAGTCGTACAAATACTATTCCCAAGATTATATTGGCCATGGCAGCTTAATTACCTTACTAATAGCCAATTTTTCGTCTTAAATAAGAAGATCACTACTTCTCTGTGTGGGATTATGTTCTATGTGGTTGTGCTTTTAATTCCCATTCTCAAACTCGAATCATTTTGAATTATTGACATGAGATATTTCATTTTTGTTATATTTCAAATACAATGCAAATAAAATTCACCGATCCCAATTACCAATGGATTAAACTAAACTATTGGAAGGCAAAGGAAGTGGACCCGCAACCGAAGTTACTCTCTCACTCTCTCTCTCAATATTTGTATCTACCTCTAAGTTACCTATCAAATATAAATATTTTAAAACTTAAAATCTGTTCAGAGAGGTTTTAAAAATTACAAATTCTTCTGATTATAATTAGAGAAGGAAAATTGGAGAAGGTTGTCAGTAAAGATCATCAAATAGATTGTGTATTATAAGCACAGTGAAAATATTCTGACCAGTGTGCTTTATTCAATCTCAAAAAATGCCAGGTCTACAGTTTTCTTTATAAATTAACTAGCGGGGGGGGGTACCCGGCGTTGCGATTGAGTCTATACTAATATTTACAAGCACATCCTTTTTAGTATTACGTGTGTTGATAAATTTGAAAGCTTATTAGAATAAGAGATATAATGTTTTTCAGCCATTGTTTTTTTTTAACCAAATTATATCTTTTTAAAATTATTTTTGAAATAATATATCTTTTTTTGTGTTGTTTTATTCGGGGTCGACCCGTAATTATTTTTTCAATTAGGATATGGATAGTACTGAAGTAACTACACATTGGATCGACAATTAAAATATAGATTTGTTTGAAACTTTTATAAAATATTATAAAAATATTCATAGATATGTCAGAAGAATAACTCTTTAAAGCTAAAGGAAATCACTGTATTCTTATAAATATTGAAATTCAGATAGATATTATGATACTCATTATTACCTTCTTTATTCTTATACGATTAAAGTCATAGAGTTCTAGAAAATACCTAGTATCGAAAACTGATGTTAAAAAGAATGAGTTAAAATTGAATTTCCGAAAATCTTTCTTCATTTGCGTCTAATGACTCTGGACCAAATTTAATGCAACGTTAAATTTTTAATCCATGTTTCCTCACCTATTAGACTAAGTAAAAGTACTTTAAAACCTTACTAGAAAATCCAAGTCGAAAATTATTTTTAATTCATGCTCAATACTTTTAATTTTAGAAAAAAAAAATATATGACTTTTACGAATCATGTGTTCTGTTTACCACTTTGCAAAGAGAGTTTATAAGTACAACTCACCTAACAATTCCTTATACCCAGCCTCGTTGATCTCCAATTGAAAATCATCAGTTAATTTAGGAATGCAATCTTTACATGCAATGTCGTTTACATATGCGCAGGCGTAACGTAACATAAGTGTAGATATATAAACAAAGAGAAAAGTATGAGAAACAACAGTATAAATGAAATGAAATCTTACATAAATAAAGAATATGGTTTGATGTCATGCACAAATCAATCCGTCACTCATGGTTCTTGCATATATTAAATGTATCGCAGATCTGTTTTATTTCGAAATATTTACCAATATAAAATTTAGCATTAATAGTGCAAATAAAACATGGCATGTACGATAATCGAGATCGAAAACGAAATCGTGTCAATAGATTTATGACTTAGGTCATGTTCCAAAACATGAGTTCAATCCTAAGTTATAATACAAAAACTTTTTTTTTTAATAATAAACATTATCCTTATTTTTAACAATATATTAATACTCACAATCATTGTATTTTCCTTTAACTAATTATTTGTATATATTAGAAAGTCGTCTATAGATTATATAATTGTAGTAACGATTTTAATTATGATATGTAATAGATATTACATAATTTCGCTGTAATAAAGATCAATTATTTCATCTAAAAATGTGCCAATAAATAAATGCTAATTAGAACAAAAATAACATGCGAGAACATCGATCTGTTAGTGCGAGTCCAAATCATATTATTTGCTGATGCATTTACTGTTTTCGTCCCTCGTCACCGATAGCATTGTTTTTTTTGTTGTTGTACAGAATCTAAGAATCAGTCTATAATATTTTAATAAGTAATGTGTCTATGTAAGTAGTTCTTCAAAATAATAGAGATGTAAGTCTATTATCGCATAACAATTATAAGACGAATCGCTATACGAGTTGTGAATGAGTTTTATAGTTTGAAAAACATGATCGACTCTTTTTACTACACAATGAAATAATTAATCTATTGTTATTAAATTATCGCTTTACAATATATATATTATATTACATATATATTATATATATATTATATATATTAATTATACTATACTAATTATATTATATATATATTAATTACACTATATACATTAATTATACTATATTAATTATATTATATATATTAATTATACAATATTAATTATATTATATATATATTAATTATACTATATTAATTATATTATATATATATTAATTATACAATATTAACTATATTATATATATTAATTAACTATATTAATTATATTATATATATTAATTACACTATATTAATTATATTATATATATATATTGATTATACTATATTAATTATACTATATATATATATTAATTATACTATATTAATTATATTATGTATATATATATTAATTATACTATATTAATTATAGTATATATATATTAATTATACTATATTAATTATACATATATATATTATTAATAATATATTAATTATATTATATATATATTTATTATACTATATTAATTATATTATATATATATTAATTATACTATATTAATTATATTATATATATATTAATTTTACTATAATTATTATATTGTATATTTATATTAATTATACTATATTTATTATATTATATATATATTAATTATACTATATTAATTATATTATATATACATTAATTATACTATATTAATTATATTATATATATATTAATTATACTATATTAATTATATTATATATATATTAATTATGCGATATTAATTATATTATATATATATTAATTATAGTATATTAATTATATTATATATATATTAATTATACTATATTATTATATTATATATATATTAATTATACTATATTAATTATATTATATATATATATTAATTATACTATATTAATTATATTATATATATATATATATATATATATATATATATATATATATATATATATATATATATATATATATATATATATATAAAATGCTCCCTATCTTGGGTTGAGCATATCGGGAAATGATATACAATTTAGCATTAGCGTATTAAGCGACGCTCTTTGTGTAAACAATTCAAGCGGAGCGGATATCAAAAACTCGTGAATTCATTATCTACTCAGCATCAGCCGTATAGCGTAATGGAGAGAAGCCTTGACTGTCATTTGGGCGGTCGGATTTCGATCCTAGCTTGAAGCAGTTGCCTGTTTAGCTGCACTGATGAGCTGCAAAACAGTACTGTATGTGGAATACTGTAATGCTCCCTATCTTGCGTTGAGCATAACGGGAAATGATATACAATTTGCTAGCGACGCGTTTAAATGAAGAATTATACTTGTTTTTTTTTGTAATTGTTACTTAAATTCAAGTGATTATGTAAAAATAATGTTACTTTAATTCAAGTTATTATGTAAAAATAATTTCATAAAATCAACAATTACTTTATTTTTTATGAGAGAGGCGTCTTCGAAATTAATAATTTTTAAAGAGCATCATTGATAGTTGACTTGTGCATTTTACACTTTAAGTGAAACCATCTTCTACAGATAATTTTGCATAATGACTAGTATGTTTAATACAGTGCAATGCAGTCTACAATGTCCTGTGAACAAAATCACCGCGGGGGGCATGTATAGCTTTAACCCTGTATATTGTGTAGGTCTCCTTTACTAGAGCAAACAATCAATAGATTTGACTGTGTCATTAAAACACTTTTTTTCCATGTTATTTAATTAGCGAGAGTAAATTAGCCAGTAGAGATTTTGACAAGGTGCGCAGGAAGTGCGCGTCAACTTTACCAACAATATCTTTTCCCAGAAAATGAATTACGTGTGGGTGATAATTAGGGTTAAATTATAAGCAAAGGTTAGATAACTTAGATAAACAGATTGAAAGCAATCAAGATGAGCATTGATGTAGAATACTGGAAGGGAAAGTTCGGTGTTAATGCGTCTGTCGACGAAAACCGAACTGAAAACATAATTTGTTTGGACTTCTGAACTGATGGTCCAAAGATGCAAGAATAAAAGCTAGAATCTTGAAAATTTTCCGTGAATGATGGAACACCCTGTCACAAATATACACTGATCGGTAAGTTTATGTACTTATTTCCACTAATCTTTGATATATATATATATATATATATATATATATATATAGAGAGAGAGAGAGAGAGAGAGAGAGGGGGAGAGAGAGAGAGGGTTTAAGCAAGCAGGCTCCTTAAGTCTCGGACAGACTATGTATACCTACAAATGGTTGCTTGTACGTGAAAAATTTGTGACAGGAGGTGCGCAATCTCTAACCACACTTCTCCTGAGACGACATTGTTAACGACCAGTGGAAAGGGAAGTACAGGACGTCTGGAAACAAATGCCGAGATATGCGGAGAGCACATACAGTGCCTAGAGTTCTCAAATTGTCACCAAACTGATACTAACCAGGTTCAACGTTGCTTAGGTTGGGTGATGTGTCGAGAACCGGTATGTCAGCGTAATCATGCCGTGTATATATATATATATATATATATATATATATATATATATATATATATATATATATATATATACTGAGAGAGAGAGAGAGTTATCATAGATAAATAGTCAAATAGATATATCCATATGTATAAACGCATGTATAAAGACAAACGTCGGCTAGCACTATCGAAACTAATTGAGAAGGGAGAATGTCGGAATTTGAATAACATTGTGCCAGGAGTCCTGGACTAACGTTAATTGCTATTTAAACACTAAAGAAAATACATAAATGTTGGCGACGTAAAAATAATCGGATACCGTGATAAAGAAAAATGATATGTAAAGGTTATAAAATACGAAAGAACTAGAAATTTGGAGAGACCCATTGCCACTCAGACTCTAGGGTGCATAACTGGTTATTGTCAATGATGAACTATTAATTAAATTCTGCGTAAAATACTAGTGAATAAATAATTATACCAGGACTCGTGTCTCAACGTTGATCGAAGGGATATAAAAGAATTGTTAGTAAGAAATACATCATTAAATATTCTGTTTCAGTTGCTAACAACATGAGAACTTAGGTAGTTATTAATCATAACTGGAAATACTTATACGACAGAATGCAGGTTCTCTTGTGTATCACGCTCATATAATTGGGTGTCACGCTTACGAAATTATGTTCTTCCATTTCTTGTCATATAATTTTAACAAGAAGTTTTCGTTTCGGTTTCGATTATAGCTGATGGCACTTAAGTCATCTATTTTTTTAAATAAATAATTGTATCAGGAATTCTTCATAAGTATTGCTTTTTGTTTCGATTATGGCTGAAGGGACTCAAGTTATATGTATATAAATATACATATTTCTTCGTAAACTTTATTTCGCTTTCGATTCAAGCTAATGCACCGAAGTAATATGGATATATATATTTTTTAATCGCAACTTTATAATATTTATTTATAGAACATTAAATAGAACATTAACTCTAAAATAATATATGCGAAGCATGCAAGAATTAAATATCATATTTGAGCGTACTTTACGTTCGGGCTATTGTGTGCGTTCATGCTAGCTGAGATAAATATTTTTGCAGTTTTAACAACAACAAAAATACAAAAATATCAGTGTCTCCATTTGCATTGAAGATCTACAGAATATCAACACCAATATATTACATATGAATGAGTCCTGTGGAATTTCCACAGGTCTCGCTAATTTGAAATTATTCTAAACAGTTAAATCAATTTATGTAAGTCAATGTTTTTTATGAAATGTATCATTAGCTTTGTTATTTGTATGAAGCACTTAGATACAAAATATTTTATGTATTTTTTATTCTAATATATTCAAACATTGTGAGAAGGTCGTCCGCTTAACATTCTGCATAAAACTGCCTTTGGCTTAAGCAAAGTGAAGCTAAGTTGAGATCAATCACTCGTCCGTCCTTCGAATGTCTGTGTTGTCATGGTAAAACAATTTAATTGGAAACTGAAACCTTTTCAATTGAATTGCAAAATCTGATGGAATAATAGGTATTTTGAGAAAGAACGTCAATTCGTCCTCAGCCACACCCGTTAATATGACGGCCTTTTCTCAATAAATTGCATGCGTGTAACAGACGGATCTAATACCTGTAGTAATACCAATCTTGAAATGTTCGGTTGTAGGAATCTAAACATTACCAATTCTCAGTAATATGGAAGCAAAGACATCTACCATTAGATCATTATTAAAATGAATTATGTTTCGAGTTGTTGAAAACGATCCTCGTCACTCAAAGAAACCAATAAATTTTCAGTAATTATATAGATAAGTTACCTTAATGTGCACGTTCATAGAACAATAAAACAAACATAAATTAGTTAGAGATAAAAATGTTCATGTATTGTGTAATACACTATTAAGACACTATCCGCCTCGCCTGCCTTATAAAAAAAGAACGCTGAAAAAATGAACGCATTTAATTTCATTAGGTATAAGCATGCAATTATTGCAAAATTATTGGGAAACTGAAAAATCTACAAGATATGAAATTGTATTATAAACCCCCGCCCACAGAAATTGAACACTTTCAAATTATGATACAATCAGTTAAGTTCCGTACATTAATAAATAACACTTTTACCATTAGTTCAAGATGAACAACGCATGGTTGCATTTTTCACAATCGAAGGTGTAATTGTATTAACCCCTACAAATAATAATTTCAAATTATGATTAAATCGGTTCAGTTTTTTATTTGATGACTAGCAGGGGTTACCCGGCGTTGCCTGGGTGATCGGCCCCCTTCCCACTCCGAGGGGTAACAAAAAAAATCACCCCTCTGGATTTACATGCTTGGTGCCGGCCTCCCCCCTTCAGGGAGAGATAATCCCCAACCCCACCTTCAGGGAGGAGGGTGCCTGGAGGCTTCTCCCCCCCCCCAAGAAAAAAGTCACCTCCTCCTGGCCTCTTCGCCCCCCCAACCTGGGGGGGGGACACCGGCTCCCTCCTTTGGGGGGAGAAACTGCCAAGCTCACCCCTTTCGGGTGAAAAAATGCCAGGCTTCCCCTTTTGGTGGGGGGATGGTGGCGTGGCCTTCGTTATAAAGATGGCCGGCCAGCTGAAAAAATGACGTCATCGCCAAAGTCCCAACAAGCAAGATATGTGGAACTCTTAGACTGTCAATAATTAACAGTAATTTTTACAGACAGCGTTACAAAACTTCAAAATTGGATTGAAATAAAGAACACGATGATTTATACTGAAACTCATGTAATATTAATAATAAAAAAATAATTTAAAAAACACAATTTGTTTGTTTAAGTATTATAAGCAATTGAATATTTCGTTGTATTATAGATTTTAAAGATTAGAATGCGTTCTTTAATTACTTATAAATTACATTTTAAAAAAGTGAAGGAACACGATTTGATTTGTAGTAAACTTGAAGTTTATTTAATATAATTAAATGAAAATTATGCATGTAAGATTATGAATATTTGAAGCAGAACACAAGCAAAACATTTGATATTAGTTAAGACAATAAACAAATATTAAAATATAACTATTTTTTAAAATCAAAATGGATTTTTTTTAAAATCAAAATGAATGTGGGTTTGTATTACTGTACACAGAGATTCGAAAAAGTATATATCTCGCTATCTCTCTCTTTCTTAAAAATCTAATGAACCAGATTACCAGACTTATTGCATGTCCAATTATTGCATATATTAAAAAAAAAACATATAAATAATTAGATTTATTGAGTTAAACCTGAAACTCTACCATTCGTTAATTTATTGATGGTTTTCCTTTACGGCGGTTAAACTTATTTCAACAAATCCTTACGGTGAATATGACTTACATTTTTTTCCAAAGCTCTACTCACAACTGCACATTTCCTTTTCAGTTTTTCTGCTTTTCACCTTATACGTTATATATGCTATTATTTTACGTTATATATGCTATTATTTTATTTCCATCATATTTGTTTGAAACGCGTATTCAATTGTTAACATTAATATCTCTGAAAACGATACACAAGCAAAGAAATATTGTCGCGCCGCAAATTGGAAACCTTTTCACTAAGTGACCCCCTCCCCCTAAATTAGCCTACCCACTCCCTACTGAATAGATAGCATCTTGGTACCACAAATGCCATTTGACCGTGCGGGGCCAAGGGAAACGACCACCCTGATTTTATTCTCGAGTGTCCAAGAAAAAAAAACCAAAGCTAAGTAAAATCCTTAACTATTTCACATGAAATTAAAGCAAATATTCTTTACATTTCCAGGCATATTGTAACCGATATTTTTCTCCACTTAAATAGACCATTTCGCAGTTTACAATCCCATCTCACTTAAATAATAAGTCAATGCTATAGTAAAGACAAATTCAGTAAAAAAAATGCTAATTTATTTAGAGGATATGAAAACTTTATTTAAGTACGATACTTAATATAATCAGCCATTGAAAGGCAATTTTTTTTTTAAGAAAAAAAAATTAAAATAATGTTAATAAGATATCAGTGACCCCCCCTTCCTTGTACACTGCCATTTCATTTCCGGACCCCTGTTCCGAACCTATGCTCTTGATCCATCATTTCATCAAAATACGAAGACGATGGGCTCCTATGTCTTACACAACAATTTATCAGTCTGTACAATTCTCTATAAACTGATATCATCAAAAATTATATAAGCTGTTTTAAATTTCCTCTTTTGACAAAATTGCCAATCGAAATGCAAACGGATTTTCCTTTACAATAGAGGATAGAACTGAAGCAGTATACTTAATATGTACAATACGTGCGTACTAAACTAAACCACCTTTGCTAACTATATATAATCGCCTATACTGAATCCTCATCAGCTCACAACTTTCTGTATCCCCAGACTCTTAATTTCTCAAATCTTATATCACCAAGCCATCCTTCTGAATAGATACAATAATTCTCCTGAGCAGCTCAACATCCAGTGATCATATATCTAATCCTCATCAAATTGCTTATATCACTCTGAATATTACCTTAAATTTTCATTCTATCCCTAAGCTAAGTAAAACACCTCATAATACTCTATTCAACTACTTTTAAAATTAGGTACACCCAGTCGCAATATTAGAAGTGCTTCGACCCTGACCTAGACTACGGACTTGTACAACAAACCATGAAACTATTGTACCTAAAATTCCTCTCAAAATTGCAAAATACTGCTGGTTGTATACTAAGTTCCTCCTATAGATACTTTACCTCCAAGATGACTGCCTTGCCTGTTTTGCATGGCAAACCTTTTTATTTTTTACTTAAATTCTCTTTCTTCTGATCACTAACAAATCAAACTGCTCTATTTCTCAAGTTGCCACTAAACCTAATCCGTTTCACGTAACTTAGAGGGGTCCTTGCTCTCCGCCCTTGACCCTAACAGACTCGTAAATCGATACCCATTAACAACCAAAATTTCCTAGGCATGCTCCTGATTATAACTCCTAACCCATAACCAAGCTTCTAAGTAAATACTTACTAGCCATAGTCCTATACACAAACTTAAAGTAATCTATAATGAACAGCAACCATTAATGTCTCTTTGTTAAGAGATAGTATTGCAATAATCATTACACAAACTAAACTCGTACTCATTGAAATAAAAACTTCCGGATATTAAGAGAAAGGCGAAGTCGTTCTCCTTCGTTGTAGTCTGAAGGCAACTTACTCAAATTGTCTAAAATTCCATGCATTCGTATACAATACTACTTATCCATCCATCTATATTTAACTATACTTACAGAATATGCAATAACCTATATCTATCAGGTATAACTGTACTCCATATCAAATGTTATCTTGTATCTATACTGAGCATATCTTATCTTTCAGTCTTACTAAATATTCGGTTTGGGCACCAAATCAGAATTTCTAATAGCAAGTAAATCATACCCTAACACTTTATCCTAATCCTAAACCTACTAAACCATATCTAATCATCCATTCCTAAACTTACAAAACTATATCTAACCATACATTAACTCGTCTCTCTCAATCCAATACTGTAGCAAATTTAGCTGCTTCCACTGCACGAATTTTTACCTATACCCTCTCCCAGTAAAAATGAAAATGGAAGCATAGTAATGCCCATTTTTAACCAGGTTTGAGGAGTGAAAATTTTCTGTAGAAGTTAACCTAAATGCCCGATTTGTTCAGGAGATATTAACCTAAATAACCAATAAATATTAACTACCCATGCGGGGTCGCAGAAATACCTGGATTAGGACCCAGGCGCGGGGCGAACCCCCTCGGAGCTGATGGACCCGTAGGTCTTCCCAGGTCATCCGTCTAGGAGAAGGAAAACTCTGAAACTAAACCTAGGGGAGGGAGGCCTCTTCAGTCCTGGACGACAACCTTCCTAGAGCTGGTGACTAAAACAAATCACCGGTTGGCAAACCTAAACTGCTTAAGGAGGATATAGGCTCTGTCTATCGCCCGGCTTTCATACTCCTTCTTTGCCTATTGGCCAGGCGTAGAGGTACTATCACAGGGACTCGGCTGTATCACCCAGTTGTTGACCTTGTTTCCTGACTAGGGCAATGAACGCCGCTTCTCCCCACTCCCGCCACATCCCATCCCCCTAAACTGGACACAGTGGGGTGCTTCAGTGCCATATATGTCGGTGCAGTTGGACTGGGCTGGCTTTGCCTAACGGATTGAGGGTACCGGATAGACAGTTCCTGGCTGCTGTTTCCGACTGATAGTACAGGAGCCCTAACTCTTTGGTAGCGCTTAGAGCGGCTGCTCCATCAAAAGTTGTAAACTATCGGGATGTTTGTAGTGCCATGTCGCGCATGGAAAGGGACCCTGCACTCATTCCCGGTGGGCTGTCCTGAGGCTACAATCCTGCGGGTGAGGACAGCTGATAGTCTACTTGTATTGCATGTCTGGTATTCTGCACAACTACTTGTCCAGCACCCCCTCACTCACTCACCCTAGCTGAAACTTTTAAATAAAATAAAATGAAATGACAGCTCAAGCAAAAGTTACGTTTAAACCAGGACCAAACTCAAAGAAAACCAACCTGCCTCCTCCCTTGAGGCTTGCATTTACTAATATCCGCGGGCTTAGAACTAACTTAGATGATGTTGAGTCATTTCTCCTTGTAAACACACCGGATATCTTAGCATTAAGTGAAACTAACCTTCACTCCTCCATTCCCTCTAACCATTTAAACATGCCTGGTTATCTCCCACTCTACCGTAAGGACTCGGACAGACATATGCATGGACTTGGAGTCTATATTCGTAACACCCTCCCCCTGACTAGAGAAATAAAACTAGAATCAGAGGACCAGGCCTTTATGTGCTTCAGACTAAATATGCAACACAACATTAGCTATTGTATTGTCTCTACTGCTCTCCCTGAAACCAAGACTGTTCCCTAATAAACAAAGTCTCAGACAGCATAGATATAGAACTCTCCCTCGATACTAGCGCACAAATACATGTATTTGGTGACTTCAATGTCCACCACAGTAACTGGCTAGGATTCTCTAATCACATAGATGTAGCTATTAGCGCAACACATAGCTTCTCTATATCCCATTCCCTATTTAAGTTGGTTACATTTCCGACACATTTCCCAGACCAGCAAGATCAACATGCCTCACTTCTAGATCTCTTTCTGATAACGGTTCCCAATGACTGTACAACAAATGCCCACAGCCCACTCAGGAATGCTGATCACGTTGTGATAATGGTAGAAATCAGCCTAAATTCTCGCCCTAAAACTGAAGACCCACTACTCAAAACAACGAGGTATTACAAAAAGGCTGATTGGGAAGCCATCAGGGAGCTCATCAGAGATGTCCCATGGCAAAATATCTTTACTCTTCCAGCGGAACAGTGTGCAAATGAGACAACTGAATGGTTCAAAACTGCTATTTAAGCACATGTTCCCGCACGGAAATTCTATAGCAAGCCCCACTCCCCCCAATGGTTTACTTCTGCTTGTGCAGCTGCCATTTGTCAAAGGCAGCATGCGTTCCGCAGATTCAACCGACATAAGTCCAGCTCAAATAAACAGAAGTTTATAGAAGCTAGAAATAATTGTAAGAGAGTGATAGAGATAGCTAAGACAGATTACTCTGAAACCACCAGAAAACGCATAGAAGCACAGAAATTAGGAACCCGGGATTTTTGGAAAATCTATAACAGCGTAGTAAATAATGTACGGTCAACTATTCCCCGACTATCAAACAATCATGAAGTTGCTTGCACGGCAACTAACAAGGCTAATCTGCTTGCCAGTCAGTTTGCCTCAAACTCCACACTGAATTCGGTACACCACTCACTCCCTGATTTTCCTCTGCGAACAGACGCCTCACTAGACGATTTGAAAATAACCCCTTCTCAGGTACATGCTATTATACAAAACCTAGACACCTCAAAAGCATGTGGACCAGATCTCATCCCGGCTGTGCTATTATAAAAATGCTCTGCCGAGGTTGCTCCAGTTCTGTCCAAACTTTACAATAAATGCCTTAACGAATCTTGTTTTCCCGACTGCTGGAAAACCGCCTCTGTGGTACCAGTCCTCAAGAATTCTGGTGAAAGAACTGCCCCACTAAATTATCGCCCCATTAGCCTCCTCCCGCTTTTCGCCAAGATATTTGAGTCCTTAGTTAATCAAGCCCTAGTCCAGCACCTAACAGCTGCCAAACTCCTGACTGACAAACAATATGGATTCAGGCAAGTCCGTTCAACAGCAGATATCTTAACTGTAGTTTCTGAACGTATATACCGTTCATTGAGTAAAACAGGGGAGGGTAGAGCGGTGGCCCTCGATATATCTAAGGCTTTTGACAGGGCATGGCACGATGGTCTTCTAAGGAAAATTAAATCATATGGAACCACTGGAAGAATTCATAATGTAATTAAATCCTTCTTAAGTAATAGAAAAATCAAAGTTGTCCTCGACGGTCGTACATCCAAACAATACGACATGAATTCGGGAGTACCTCAGGGGTCTATCCTTGGACCTCTATTATTCCTGATATTCATAAACGACCTCACTGATAAAATTGTTTCGGAGATGGGTATATTTGCCGATGACACCACTCTCTATAACAGATATAAGGGGAAAACAAATGAACACATATCCAAGAAAATGGCAGAAACACTAGAGGATGACCTCCAATCCGTAGTGGACTGGGGGAAAAATGGTTGGTCACATTCAATGCTGCTAAGACTAAGCTTGTTTCCTTCAATAACTACAAGAAACCTTCTCTACCACCAATAGCAATGGCCAAGAACACATTACCTGAAAGTATTTCTTTTAAACTCCTCGGCCTAACGTTTACAGGGAATATGAACTGGAATAGATACATTGAGAGCATTGCCAAGGCTGCTGCAAGGAAGGTTGGCTCCCTCTACCGTGCTAGAAAACTACTTACGCCTGCCAGTATCCTATACCTCTATAAGGCAACCATTCGCCCATGTATGGAGTACTGTTGTCACATCTGGGCTGGTGCATCTGCTTCTTGTCTCTCGCTCCTGGACAGGGTTCAAAAGAGAGTCGCCAACCTGACAGGTCCTGAACTGTCATCTAGGCTTCAGCCTCTGTCCCATCGACGAGATGTTGCATCCCTCTGCCTGTTCTACAAATACTTCAATGGTGAATGATCTGACGAACTGCAAACACTTGTACCTCCCCGACGTGACTACCCCCGACAAACCCGACAAGCTCCTAAGCCTCATCCCTTTACAGTAGAGATCCCTAGGTGCAAGAAAGCCTTTTACTCCAATAGTTTCTTCCCCAGAACTGCGGGTCTTTGGAATTCCCTTCCTGGGATTCTGCTTTCCCAACTGCACTGATATGCAGAAGTTCAAGTGTAATGTTAGCAAATATCTTTCTACTCATCTCCCTTCATAATGACTAATTAAGTCCCTGATAGTAGCCCCCTGCTTCAAAGTGGCACTGTGCCATGTTTGGGGTGAAAATTGAATAATAAAAAAAAAGATAACCCCCTCTCTCTGTGAATGATGTGGCGTGGCAGACACTTGGCTGAGGGAAATTGGACAGAGGTTTGGTGTGAATATCGCCGTAGCGAGCGGAAATACGTCGTCATGGCAACCAGACAGTGAACATTCGTGACGGGAAACGCGAAGCACGAAGGATTTGAAAATAAGAAATAAACAGTTGGCGAAAAGAAGCGAGGCAGCCCGGTATATCAAACAGTCGCTCCGAGAATCGGACCTCATCGAAGATTGAGATTTGGATCAGTTAAACTGCGGATTATTAGTCAAATACAATCGTATTGTCGATTTACCTCAACATTTAATCTGGCTGAGATTTGAATTAATAAAATTGAGGATTATCATTCCAAATACAATCGTATTGTCGATTGAATTCTTCTTTGGAACTGAGATTCGAGGAAGAGATAAACTTTCGCCATCTCAACTTTTTTTTTCTTGGATATTGTGTTTGCGAATTTTTAATCCGTGTTTACCCTAACGGATAAAAACAGATAAGTTTGACCTATCTCATGCCAATATCTTTTCCTTTCCACAAACTTTTATACATATTGTACTGTATTTTGCATGTCGCATACATCTGACAAACATCCCCAGAAATATTTTCTTCTTCCTTTGTATATAAAAATATTTCTTGAATTCTAAACTTTTATTGAGTGTTCGCTTCGTCATTTTTGTTCGTCATTGTTGTTTCGTCAGTCAGATCGCGACATAAGAATTTATTTTATTTTATATCCAACATCTCATAATTATCTTCGTTCCGTTCTGTTGTTGTTTCGTTCTCCTTATTGATATGTTTCGCTGGTTAATCCGACATCTGACGATTAACCAAAGATAATTATGAGATGTTGGATATAAAATAAAATACATTTTTATGTCGCGATCTGACTGCCAATCAATTCGGTAATCAAATAACCGGGTCGTGACATTATTCAATGTAACATGTTTATTCAGCTCGAAAACCATACAGTGTTTACCGATGTATTGGAAAATTCAACATGGCGTCTGACTCCCTCTTTAACACGGTAAGTTTGGGAAAAGTTGTTATAAATAAAAAACTGGATAAAATACTGTTAAAAACTCGCTCAATATATGTTACCGTGACATAGCATGACATATATTCGGCGGATTTTTAATAGTATTTTTTCTAGTTTTTTATTTATAACACCTTTTCCCATACTTACCGTGTTAAAGAGGGAGTGAGGCGCCATGTTGAATTTTCCAATACATCGGTAAACACTGTATTGTTTTCGAGCTGAATAAACATGTTACATTGAATAATGTCACGACCCGGTTAATGGATGACCGAATTGATTGGCAGTCAGATCGCGACATAAGAATTTATTTTATTTTATATCCAACATCTCATAATTATCTTTGGTTAATCGTCGGATGTCGGATTAAACATGTTACATTGAAAAAAAACACGAAAGATATATCCACTTTGGTAGAAAAGTAACTTATCTTGCCTTTGATAACATTTATTTGTTATATATTTTTGACAACTTTTTCGAATCTATGTGTACAGTAATACAAACCCGAAATGAACTTAAGACCACGAGTGAACGCGCGTTTTTTTTAGTTTAGTTTCATATATATATATATATATATATATATATATATATATATATATATATATATATATAAGTATTTTTAAATTTTATCTTTCTAGCTTTTAAAAAATGTTTTAAAATTTTATCAGCCGGCATAATTTATTTTTAAATATTGAAAAATTTCAGGAAAATTAATTTTTGCTAGATTTTCAACACATGTGTGTCAACAGCTTAAAAAAATCGTCTCTTCAAAAGAACATGTCAAAGAAGACGGTAGTGAACGTGTGTGTGTGCGTGTGTGCGCGTGTGCTGCGTAGGACAGCGTTTGTTTTCGTGTTGTGTGTACGTGTGTGCGGCAAGCGCAAGAATGGCGGACGTGGTGTCGGAGGTGTGATTGTGATGTCTGGTGTAAGTTTCGTCTTTTTGTAATTTGTAAATGGCAAGTTAGGAAAAAATTAAACCCTTCCAAGATGGACAATAAATTAGACCATAATATTTTATGGTAAAGTTAAGAGCGTAGAAACCATAGTTTTTTAGGAGATGTGATTATTGGATTAACCAATCAGAAATCGTCTGTGGCACACACCTCTCTGTTTTCATAGATATATAGATATGCCAGTAATAAATTATATAATTACTAATTTTAATGTAGTTTGGAAACTGCACACCTGTGGAACTCTGTTCCGTCTGCCTGCTTCCCACCTGACTAAACTTGGATATGTGCAAGTCAAATGTTAACAAATTCCTAATGAACCGCCCCCTGATGTAAACACTTCATCAAATCTCCACACTAACGTAATGTACTTACCCTTATCCCTGAGTGGCTTCCGGGCCTTGATAAGTGGTGACCACTGTGTAAAAAAAAAGAAAGTGTAAAACGAAAAGTAAAATTTTTGGACATTTCATGTAACAAGCTGAGCAACATAACAAAAACGAAAATGCAAATGCATTCACTCCGGAACAAATAGAAGAAATAATTACCATTGAAATAGTTGTTCGCATGCATGGGTTGTCTTCCTGTTTCTACTTTCAATTGTTCTCGCCCACGTGTCTTTATTCCGAATCCGTAGCAGAAGGGACCAGAATCATTTTTTTTTTTAACAAAGCTTGTTGTAAGTTAAACTTTTCATACTGATATTATTGCACAGTAAGAAATTATTCAATAAAATTACACATAAACGTAAAATTCCACATTTTACTTTAATACTTAAGTAAAATGATTATGTAGCAACTGTGTAAGTTATACAAAAATAGCGTAAAAGTTGAATTAAACTTTAAAATACTATGAAAGAATATCGTGGTAAGTGTAGAGTTTTTTTCTGATGCTACACTTCAATTTTCTCGGTTAGTTGAAGAGAACTCCTTCACGACTGAGAGATTTTTTTTTTATTTTTGTTCCAGTCTCCACAATAAAAAAGACCTTGGTGTCTAAATCTAACCTCCCGCAAAGTTTATAGGAATATATCAATGTTTATAATTTTTTATATTCGAATTTTTTGATCAATAAAAACCTCCATACAAAAGTCTATTAAGAAATTCAAGTTTGGCAGGCTGACTTATAAAATTGGATAAGCAAGTAAAACCAGGAATCCTTACATAAATATTTTAAAATAAGTCATTTTTGTTTTAATTAAATTAGTTTCTACTGTTCAATAAGTTATATCAGTATGAAGTAGATTTCAACTAAAAAGAAAAAAAAATATCATTGTTTGTGTCCGGGTTGAAAAAAAAAATCCGACTCATTTGTAACAGACAATTTTTTTATTCTATCGGTTCAAATTATGTTGCAGCACAATATTTAAATTATGGTTCACTGGTGCCGGTCTGTGGCTACGAATTCTGACCCCCTCCAATGCATGTAGGTTAGAGAAACACACAAAGTATAAAAAAATGTCTGTGCTTATCAAAGCACGTATGTTTAAAACAAGCAAAACAAAAATGATCGGGTTAAGAGTAAAATAATAAATGAAAAGAAAAAAGTAAGATCTTATGTAAGACCAGAAAATAAGTAATTAATAAATTAATTTGTATCCATGTGCCTAACGTAGGTTGTTAAGATGGCAATATTTAGGAAAGGATACAAATTCGTTTTTGGTCGATCTGATACTCTTACCATGAACGTACGCAATCGTAATATGTATAGTGAAGAGGCATGTCTGTGGTTACACGTTATTTCAAAGCACGAGTCAGAATAAGCGAGCATTCAAAAACTGCTATTTAAATCGTAAAGTGTTGTGTAAGAAAAATGGATCATATGGAAAGTTGAATAACGAACAGACTGCATACGAAAAAGTAACTGGAAAAACTAAATGATTGCAGTGGTTTAGGGCAGTAGAGTTTGCATTTTCTTGTATTTGTGAAAGTTCGGCGAGCAGGAAAAATAGCTATTGTAAAACATGGAAACATATATGTATTGTGAGCTAAATAACACGCTTCAGTTGTAACTAGAAATATGGACTGTGCATAGTAGGTGTTTACTATACTTCAGAAAGTGCCAGAAGAACTTATGGTTTTATTTTATGAAATATAATTCTCGATATACTAAATACTAATTCAAGAAGTCAGAGGAAGGCTTGATATTATTCTGAATTTCTTTTAGAACATCTACGGAGATGTGTGCATTTGCAAGTGTAGCCTCTTTAACATATATATATATATATATATATATATATATATATATATATACATTTAAAACTTACATGCAAATGAAGTTTAATTTGCTAATAGGTTACTTAAAATCGAATGGATTAAAGAATTAATATAAAATAACATTCCATATCTCAGATATGAGTTAATGAGAAAAGTCGACATTTTAGAAGTCTGGAAGAAAGAGCAGCCTATTGAAAATGCCCTGAAACGATGTGATTAAGCTGCAATAATCCAGCTCTTCTGTTCACTATTTCGCCTGGGTAATCAATGGCGTAGAATAAGAGCAAAGCAATTAACCGGGTTTGTCTTCAACAATTTTGTATTGACTTGTTATTTTTTTCGGCGAGGAAATAACACAATTGCAGACTATGTGTAGACTCTAGCATCATCACCGTACAACAGCAAATATATAAAAGTAAGATTGTGACCTACTATTATGACATAAAGCTTAGTCACAACCTCAGATATTATGTCTTTAACTATTTCCCGATTTTTTGATTTTCGTTACACACTAAATATATTATACATACGCTTATACGTAATTTCACGTCGGCCGTAGGTATTATTTCTTTTTACATTAATATATATATGAGTATCATTTTCTTCTAAATAATACTTTAACACAGCACCGAATATTTTACAGCTTTTTTCTAAGATTACTTAAAACACAGCTTACCTGCTATCATACGATAAAAACATTCTATTCTTTATTCTAATTTATTTATTCAATTAAGCGTTGACTACTTCGCTACATAATTAACTGGCTCAATAAAATATATGGACAAATTTCACATATTTATATTTTTCAAAGTAAATACATTTCATTAAAATTATTTTTTTTACATTAGGTCGTTATTGAATTATCGATCTAAAAAATTACGTCTTTTTTACATATTAAATGCATGTTAACAAATCATGTTGTAACAGATTTAACATATATTCTAAACAGCTTTAGATGTTTAATGTCGTTCTGATCATCAGATATTTCCTCTATAATAAGTTTTAAAACTAATATTTCTGAGAGCAGAAGTCTAAAACTCATATCATATATATGTCTCAGGCATCCATTTCTTGCACAAATAACTTCTTGATATTCATCAATGATCTCACTGATTCGTCCATATTTACTTCAATCAACCATGACATGCGAATGAGGTTTATATATTATCTTTATCGATTAGAATTTTTAATTCAAAACAGAGTACTGTAGAGTGATTTTACCTGTAATTGCGGAATTACGTTCAGAAAATGCAATTTCATTCTTTGTAACTAATTCAGTAATTTTAGCATTTTCTTACTAGTAAAGAACAATATAAAATGCATTCTGCCTCTTGATAATCTGAGTGAAAATTAAACATATTTGAATTATATGTTGAAAAAGAAATTAGAAACACCAGGGTAATGCCGGATATAGATAGCTAGTATAAACTCAAAAACAAGCAGTAGGATATTCGTACCTATACAGCGTTTTTAATGCATTTGATATTGCATTTCTATTTTTATATGTCTGAATCATTCGCGTTATTCAATAGTGGTAAACTGCAATGTGCACTCTTAGTTGGTGTGATAGCATGAGAAGCTAAATTATTTTAAAGCATCGTAATATTAGCGAAGAGTGACTTTGATCATGATTAATCTCATTGAATTGAAAGTTCAGTAATATTAGCTGCAGTTCACGCTTCCACGAATATCGTGAAACTCATGAGATATGAAAGTAGTGTGTAGTATGGATGATAATAGACGTGGTTTTAATATCTTCGAAACCCAAATTCGTTGAGGCAAGATCTAAGCGAGTCAATGCGAAGGTAAAGGAGAGAAATGGGTGGTGAAGTAATGGCTGCAAAAATAACTGAAATAAGATATCGATAAGCTTCATACACTTGTCATAAAGAGCAACTATTTTCCCCAGAGGCACAAGAGAACCGCCAAGATACTATTCACCAACGCTCAAAACAAATTTTATTTGAGAATGAAAGCGTTCTTCTTATGAATAGTTAACACCGTACAGAAGACAGTGTGGTTTGCTTATAGTACACTCGAAGTACCATGTTTCAAAAAAAAAATCTTCATTCAAACTGTGGGTAAGTTTATAACTAAATCCATTTACTGCTACCAACATTTAGGAAATATATTTTGATTATTGTGCTGAATTACTGCTTACCAAATGAAAGGGTTGAAGAGGAGAATCCTCTGAAAATATTGTATGCCTCGTCACTAGGCCTAATCAGTGTATCATCTCTGAGGAATACTAAAAAACAACAAACTAAGAACATTTAAGACTTCACCAGCCACAACATCTAAACTCGTCTAATTGCACATTCTGTATAAAGTGCATTTAAGGAACCATACACCATACCTCCACATAATGAACGAGAAATGTAGAGAGAATATTTTTTCAATGTAATATAATATGAACAGCGTCAATTATTTCGGTGTATTAAGGTATACATCATCGCTGGACTATACGCGTTTCAACAATTCAGAAAAGTTCTACAGAAAAAAAAGTGATCAATTGGGAGGTCCACCCTCCCAGGCCCTGCCACCGGGCTTTCCTGTGGAGCAAATTTATTGTAGGTACAAAACAAAACAGGAAACACTTAGTGAATCTCCATGCGAAGTTTCCGGAAATAAAATCTATAAAAATGTAAAAAGCAAGACATACCAGTTCGAGCACCCTCAAATAACTAAGAAAAGAATAAAATAGATAATTACACAAAAAATAAGCATAAAAAATTACCTGCATTAACGTATGATGAAAGGAGGAAAAGGAGATATAGAAAAACGAAAGAGTCGAATGGGCCATGGTGAACCTTCAACGGTTAGAAGAACGAAAGCTATCTCTCGCCCCCTTCCCTCTCTCTCCATCTAACGATCTCTCTCTTGCTCGTTCTCTCGCTCTGTCTTGCTCGTTCTTTCGCAATAAGGTTAGGTCCTTTCTCACTCTCTCACTCACTCACTCTCTCTCTCTCGCTTTCTTCTCATCTATCTAAATATCTATCTATGCATATTTCTATTTAACTATCTATCTCTATCAGCAGGATTGTCGTTTAGTTGTATCCTGTATGGTGCAAAAAATAAAAATAGTAACACCGCTATCACACTGAACGTAAACCGAACGTTTTCACAAGCAAACAAATGACTAATCTAAGTTAAGAGTTTGAAATAAAAATAATTTCTTCTTTTAATTAAACAAAGAAAAACTTTTTCACAAATCAACCAAAAATTTAAGATTTTAAAATAAAAATATTTAAAAAAAAATAAAATTTACTCATCAATAAACAGAAAAAAAAGAAAACACCCAATGTATGCAGATTTTGGACGTCTAGTTCAAAAGTTACGTATCGAGTAAATAAATCAGTGTCTTTTTGTTTTCGTTTACTCAAGAACCATTGTTTTATTTTTTGTGGCCGTCTTTTGGGTTCTGTAAGCTGTTATCGGATTTAAGCCAAGCAATATCTGCTCTAAGTAAAAATACGATTTACCATGTACATTTAAGGATGGCAAACCAAAAAATAAATAAATAAAAGAAGAAAAAAAGGAGAAATGAGGAAGCTCAAAGTTTTAATCAATGTTACCTTTCAAAAATGCATTCGGTAACAAAATAAAATTGAAAAAATATGTAGACTTTTTCTTTTAACAGATAAAAACGCCTTCTCAAGGATTCAAAAAATAATGATGAGGGGATGTAATTAGGATGTAAAAAATTATATTCTGAAAGTTATGATAAAATAAAATTCGTAACGAAAAAATTCTGCTTATTGTTTGTTTAAGGAGCATTATTTTATATGTGATATAAAAATGTCCTGTTTTTGATATTTGCATGTGTCCGTTGATGATGAATGAATATAATAACATCATGAATGGATTAATGTAATAGCGGAGAAGTTTTAAAAAAAGCAAAGGTATTGTAGGTGATTAATAAGTAGTGAAGTTGTAGTAAAATGTTCTAACGATACGAATGGATATATATGAAAATGGTGGAGTGTTTTTAATTGGCGAACCGTTCATTTTATAGTGCAAACAAGTGATTAGCGAATTTGAGAATGTATGTTTCTCAGCCAATCAGCTGGGCAGGATTTCGAGAAGGGATGAATTATTATTTGTTTAGATGAAAAGTGGTAAGAGTATGTGATGTATATGAATTCAGTAGTCAGTTAATGACGGCGTAGAAAAGGAAAACAGAAAAAAAGTATAAATTCACGCGGTGAAGAATGGCGCCGAAAAGGACTTATGGAATTGGGTGGAGGGGTCAAATTATAATTACTACCATGTAAGTTATGATGAAGGTGATGATGTCGCTCCTATGAATATATATATTGTGTTGATATTACGAATTAACCTGTCAAAAATCTCGTTCTATAGTTAAATAAGGTAATAGCTAATAGTGCAAACATGATAAATTTGTATGTATCAAAGAATTTACTGTTAATTTTATTCGCAGGGCTTTTATGCTTATGAAATGCATTTGTGATATTAGGCTGTATCAAAGTTTTAACTTCGGTAAAAATCGAATTGTTCCTCCGTTATTAGATTTTTTCGCTTACTAATGTTTGATACTATCCGAAGACATTCCGATGAAAAAGCTATCTAAGGAAACTGTAATACACATAATGTTTATTACTGTATTTTTTTTAAATCGGGCTAGCTGTTTCCGAGAGCATAGGGAACCCTATCACACACCCACACATGGAAGGTGGCTGTTACATTTATAATCGGATTCTTCACGATAATCGCAAAAGATGAAACGAAAGAAATGGTACTTAACTTTTTTCAGTTAAAACAGAAGGCATTTATGAACGGTTGTTTTGGCACCAAATTACAAATACATAATTTTCCAAGCCACTGACTATATGGTTGCATCCACGCGTTCCTCTCGCGTCAAGTACCTATTTCCAGCATGCAACTACAATCATCTGCTATGTTTGCAGCTCGCCACATGGCTTAAGTTTGTGCGATTAGCTTTGTTAAAATTCGGATTACCTTTTGTTTACATATTGCTATTATGGCACCAACACGTGGGATAGCGGTGCTACAATATACGTCTCCTCGGCTTCGTTAATCGTAAAGTTCCTCATATATATATATATATATATATATATATATATATATATATATATATATATATATATATATATATAGCCGATTGGATTGAGACCTTGCTAATGAAGTCATGGATGTCGCCGGGTTAGAATCTGTACTGATGATTCCCAAAATGATAAAACACTAGTTTTTTTCATAATTACTATAGTAAATAATGATGTCAGCATCTTTAAGAAACTCGTTCCTTATAGTTGAGCACTTTTAGTTGAATTAAAGTCAGTCAATGTAGCTCTTATGCTCAGATCATCACATAATGATTAGATCACTCTGACAGACGTTAAAAACATTTAAAAATAAATGTTCAAATTTAACAGCATTTTTCGCGGTTAGCGGTAGCCGAGTGGATTGAGTCCTTGCTAATGCAGCCAGTGATGGATATTGTCACCGGATTCGAATCTACCGACCGGTGTTAATAGTGACATCCTGCACTGATTATGGACGAAAGGATGAAACAATAGTAGCTTTAGGTATTTAATAGTTATTAGAGTAAATAATTATGTATGTATATATATATATATATATATACATATATATATATATATATATATATATATCCTAATACATTTTGTCTAGTCTAGTTAAACGTGGATATCTACGGTTAGAAGCCTATCGCTAATTAATGCTTCCTATTGCGAATGATGCATTAATTTCAGTAGGAAGTATGTCTTGATCTAAGTGAAAGAATGCATTTCAAAAATAATAGGAAGGCCAATACATAAACCCATACCCATGCATGTCTGAAGTTTATATAAAAAGCTTATATATATATATATATATATATATATATATATATATATATATATATATATATATATACTAGCGGAAGTACCCATCGTTGACTAGGTTCCAAAATAGCGTTAAAAATGAGCTCTGATTTATGATCGTATGAAAAACTATGACTGCGTCTAAAGAGATAGTTTCAAATTTTGAGATATCCTAACCAAACTAGAATATGATGAAAATAAAGTAAAATCTTGTGGAAACATATATGTTTTGATATCGCTCTTCGTAGCTAAGCGTGATCAACAAAATTCATGTTTTTAAAAAAGCAGAAAAAAACGAAGATTCTATTATCCGCACCTAGTGATACATTTTAATTTCTCAATTGCAAAAAAATGTAAAATCAATATAATATGCAAGAAGTAACATGAAAGTATTGAAATTATGTGAAACGAGAGTTCTTTTCACTGTGGGGGAGTGCTCCTACTTATGGGGATTTCCTACCGCAATCTAATTTTAGCAATTCATTTCAATAATCAAAATTAAAGATTCTTAAGAAAATGCTTCAAATAAGAAATTATCAAGTTGTAAAATATAGACCTTTAGAATTGCATAGAAGATTGTCAGCCAATCACCAAAAGAAAAATGATGTAGAGGATACACTAAAAATACGAACAATGACTCGAATATATAAGACTCACATATATATTTATTTAGTAACAACAACAGAAATGCACCCATCCTTTGTATTTTTCAAGAATGTAAAAAAAATGCATTTCTCATCGTGCATTATATCAATTTGGGAAGTTTTTCTACAAAGATAGAGAAGATAGTCCCGAAATCCTGCTACACTTTTGAGAATACCATCTGTAAAGCCGTGTTACCTTGATTCTTGGACTGAATAATAAACGAGTTGTGAACAATATTCAATTAGTTTTCTATTTTCTAAAAATTATATACAACTTCTTTAAAGACAACATTTCTCGTTTTATTATTATGAGTGTATATGAACAGCTTGTTCTTACTCCCTACTTTAGAAGCACTTATATATAGATGTCCGTGTAAAAACAATTCTTTTTAAATGCAAAAAACAACTTGTAGTGTCTTATCTTGTGACTTATTTATAGACATTTTAGAAGACAACATGATGGGAAATTGAACACAAAATGCATGGTCGAATGTATTAAAGGAATTTAAGGAATACAAACAGCTTAGCCTTTTTCATAACCAGAAATTATGGTGGCCTCTAAAATATTTCCCATAAATATATTGATAACAAGTCCTGTGCCATTACTTTCGTGGTAAGAGGCACCACAGAAGTATGACTAGAGCACCTAGTTTCAATCAAAGACAATGATAAGGAGCACGATTTTGGCGCGGGGTGGTTCAAATAGTCAACAGGATTATTGACTATTTCAGCATCTTCTACGATAGAATCTGTGGATTCATAATTAGACTCAGTTCCTGTAAACATTTTCATAAGTCTATCTTTCAAAGTATTCATTACAGTACTTTTGTCCCTAATTGCGCTTTCACGCAACTAATCATAATTGGTAAAATTTTAAATCATTGATGGAAAAACATTTTCGATTTGTTCTTAAACTAAATTAACCAAAGTGAATATTACTGATGAATTTTTTAACCTATCAAATTCATATTCAGTCTCCTCGCTCAAAGTTTCAAAAGGGTATCAGCAAATTGTTCAGACTGAAGATCTCCATGTAAATGTCCCCTCATATTCGTAGAAAGTTTTACGCGTTTACAAGATTTCATCAGTACAGAGGATTTCAAACGTGTTTTCAAATCATCTGCTTTACTTCCCATGAGAATAACTGGCAGAGTTTGCCTTAAATTACCTGAAAGCACTACAGTTACTCAAATCCTTAAGTCTTCAATTAAGAGCTTCTAGATGTTTGGATGAGCAATTGTAATTTCATCCCACACTATCAAAGATCATCTTATGAGAACTTCAGCAATTCGAGAATTTTTACTTTTAATGCAAACAGTTTTATCAGTTGTACTAAGATCCAAAAGAAGCTTGGATGATGTTTGAGCTGTTCGGCTTCTAGAGAGCAAAGTTGCATTAATTCCCGAACTTGCTAGAGTTAAGGTTATTTTTTTTTCACTGCCTGGGTTTGGCCAGCAATAAATTGGTGACAATTTATTGTTAGTATCTTCTTGGGGCATTTAAAAACATATTCCCGCTTTGATATCGGTCACTTGCTTAATGATTCTTCTACATGTATATCGTTGTTCTGACAAAAGTTTCTGCACGTTGTCATTAATGAATTTGGTCAACAAATCAATATCATATGAAGTTCTCGCAAGAAAATTTTGAGTAAGATATTGGCTTCACATCGGTGAGTTTCTGGTAACGCAGATTTGCAGAGCTCCTTTCCTCCCATGGTGATCACATGGTCTTCAATAATAATCAACACACAATTATATATTTCTTCGTCAAATACTATTTCTTTCTCAGAAAATCTGTGTTTTTCCTGATATTTATACGACTCAGATAAATTATCCTAATATCTCTGCTAAAATGGCAATGGTTTACTTACTTCACAGGTTTTGTGAATTATTGCAAAAATGATTCTTAGAGACACAGGTGTGCACGACATTGAAATATCAGTCATAGATCTGTGGCACTGATTGAGATTTTCTAACAAATTTTAGGTCAAACAGGCTTCCCTGTAATTCTCAACAGTATTCCATCAATAGTTCTTAGAAAAGAAAATGAAGTCGCTGTTCCTATTTCATGAAGAAGGAGTCTCAAAAGAAACATTCACGGTGACTTGGGTGCACAGAATAAACTCTTTTAATTGTAATGTCAAATTTTGCACGTAGATGACCTCTCGTGTTCACCTGTGCACTCTGTAGTTACTTCAGGTGTAAGATGCTAGAACATGAATATAAATAAGAATTTTTGCAAACTTATCTCGTTCACACAATTTTAAAAGTGCAGTAAGAGTTGTGTCTTTTGGATTTAGGGCGACGGGTAAACTCATCGTTTGTGAAATAAGCCCATCTGTCAATCTTTTTCTTTTTTCATTTTTCTTAAACTTTTTCTTCTAGGGGATGGGGCATCCAACCAAATATCTGACATTTACCCCTATTTTAGTTAGTCCAACCAAGAGATCTTTTCAGGATTCTAGCTGTTCCTTTCAGTGCAATCGTTTGTATTTCACCTGCACTTGGTTCACCGGGTATGCTTGCTATGTACTTTTTAAAGTTCTTTTTCATAAGCCCAGTTGCTCCTATGATGACTGGTATAATTGAAACGTCTTTTAATTTCCAATTTCGTTTCATATCATACATAAGTCCTTGATACTTTGTTATCTTTTCCCTCTCAACTCTGTTAAGCCCTGTATCATTGGGTACACTGACCTCTATTACGGTCGCTTTTTTGTTTGCTCTGTCCCAAATCACTGTATCTGGTTTAACAGCTGCGTTTTCAAGATGTGTAGCAGTAGGGATTATGTAGTCATAGTGAATAGTGTAGTTTTCATTCCCAACTGTTTGTTCGGGTATATGTTCCCAGGAGTTTTTACTACACTGAATGTTGAGTTTCTTATATATCTTCCAGTGAAGGTATTTGCAAACTCCGTTATGGCGATCTGTATAATAACCGTCTCCAAGTAGGACTTTGCAATCAGAAATCAGGTGGCCCACACTTTCAACCTCAGTGCTACAGAACCTGCATTTATTATTGTTGCTTAGACCACACATCTTTTTGAAGGCGTTTGTCATGAGGCCCTGGTCTTGTGCAGCCAATATCAACCTCTCTTGGTCGTAATGGAGGGATCCTCTTTTGAGCCAGTCCAGGGAACCATCCCTATCAATATAATCTTTAGGATGAACCGTAAACTGCTGGAATAGTGGAGTCCTTCCATGAATAAAAAAAACTCCGAAATACGCCCTCTGCTTCATTAGTCCGAGTAACTGCATGACTACCATTGTTTGAAAGGAAAACATGGCGGCATCAGAGTCTTTTTTATTTAATTGCAAGTACATTTAATACACTTTATAAAATTGCAAAAATAAACATTGATCCGCTAAGTATTGGATGTCTTTCAAAATATGGGAGAGTAAAGTACAATTTCTCTATTTTTAAACTCACGCGTGCCACAACAATAGTATCAAATCCATTAATTTCGAGCGATCCTTTCCTATAAAGGATATAACCATTCACACTAAACTAAGTTTTAAGTAGAAAGTTTATTGGGATATATTGTTGTACATTGAGCATCAAACATGCAAGGTGAATTTCTATTGATATTACTACAAGGCCGATACACCATGTGACTCTTACCTATTTCAAATTAATTTAAATCAGTTTATACATAAGTTAACTCAACTGATATAATGTAATCAATTTTATTGCACTTGATTTTTATGGTAAGCTGCAATAGGATATGCGCATCATGCAAACATCTCTTTTATCCACTCATGCAACATTTAGCATTTTAGTGGGCCAACGATTTCTGATCTTTTTTTTTCTTCGGATTCATCACTTTGACCATCTTCAAGGGAAACGCCGTAGCAAATGGATCTTTTAGATCGGTCTATGTTGTCCAAGGGGAAGTTCATTTGAATTTCCTTCCACTTTGGATTTGAAGTGGATGTGATAAAACTGTCTGGTTTTGCATAATTTTATCTTGGGTCCTTCCATGCATATATCGTCGACTACCTGTGTAACTAGGAGGTAAAATGCATATCTGAGTTATATCTCTTCCTTGCCTACCGTTATTTCTCTGATTTTTGAGATTTATATAGATATCTACTCTTAGTCTGTTTTGATGAGTGTAGATATATCAAACTCTTCCTGCTTAAACCTTTTAAAACATATCAACTGCAAACTTATTGAAGATATTTTGACTTCTGTGAAGATGATTGAAGAAATTATCTTTCATCATAAAATGTACGCATGAAAATCCATACATCAAACATGTTTTATGGTATTTCAACTGTTGAATCACCAAATGCAATCCATCTTTTCCATATTTAAATAGCAGGGGATATTGAAGGCCGTCATACACGTTTCAGCATGTTATCTCTTGAATGAAGAATTATATCTATTACCAAAACTTTATATGTTGGTAAATTTAATCGCCTACCATGCTAATTGGATGTTTTTTTATCTTCATTAGTAACTACTCGAAAATCTTTTGATGGACTTTTCTCGATGGCTTCTTTAACGTTAACTTGGTGTTTCTAATACAAACATGATTCTAACAGGAGTGAGTCTATTAAAAATATTTATAATAACAAAAAACAAAGATACACACAGATCTATTAAAATGTTTTAATATTTATAATTAAAATGGGCGTGTGAATAAAAAAATCCAAATGTAGTATCTATCATGGAAAAAAGGACTTTTTTAAAATGAATAATTAAAAATTTAGTATCTGCTTTTTCTTCATCAGTCGGAGAACAAAGTCTGATTTCTTTCTTGTATACCACACTATCTATATATACCTCATACAATTGGCATTGTGTTTTATTTTCGCCTACTGTATCTACTTCATTATTTAATTGTTTTATTTATTTAACAACATTCACTGAATCGACATCTAAAATATAAATGGTGCTGTTTTCACTAAAATCTACTTTAAGTAAAATAGTTTATTTGGAAATATTGTCGAAACAAATTTAAGTGACTGAGAAAGGATTTGACTATTATTTAAATAATTTATTGTAACAAATGGAAGAGAAAAACTAAACGCTTAAAATGAAAAAGGTACCTTTGATATTAAAAATATCAGTTACTTTAAGAGGGCAAGAACATGCAGACAGAAATAATATCTAATAGTCTAACTCTACAGAAATAATTTAAATATTGGTAAAATCCTTGGTTCCGACTTCATTCTAAACCAACTCATTTTGCTTAACCTTTATTTTAGTAAAAAAAAAGAAGAAAATATTCTATTAAAGTCAGTTAGACCTCATAATTATATTATCCCACACCTGTTCAAACTGAAAGACGTTTATCACAATATTCTTGTGTAGATTTATATTAAAAAAAAAAAAAACTATTTTTGATCTATGGAGATCAGGCGCGAACGTAGCCCCTATAATTTTATTATAATATCTGTCTTTGAACTGAAACATACTTGTCAAAATATACTTATGTAAATAGAGATCAAAAG